>NC_062274.1:47612680-47913115 GCF_916048215.2 Malus sylvestris
AAAGTCACCCCCTCGGGGTGTCCACGGCATCGTTGGGGTTAAGCCACTTAGCTATGGAGACAAGTGAATGCGCAACAAGGGATCTCTAACCTTCAAACAGTTGAGGGAGAATACTCTATGATATGATTTGGAATCTCTGGCCAGAGTATGAATGAGATTAGGGAATGCGTTCCAAATCACATTCAAGGAAATCATATAAGCACATGAATCACATTGGATAGTAGACATGAATAAATAAACTATCATACCAAACAATGTGGTCAAGAGTATTAGATTAGAGAAGGACCGTATTGCATTTGTAATCCCAAACTGAATAGGTTCTCTATCCTCTTCTGATTAGCTTGGGTAACCATGATATGCTGCTAGGTGTCACTCATGGTTTGTGGAAGCCCTAAACGTGTGTAATCACTAAAGGGAGAATTGAAAATAGTTTCAATTCACAATCGATGTAAAATGGTTTTAATCGCCCACTACCTCGCTAAAATGAACCTAATGGATCGCACACCATAAAAGGTAGAGATTGGAGATTAAACGGAAATGAGTAAGAATGATTAAATGGTTTAATCATTTATTTATGGCAAGGATTAATTAATATGTTAATTAATCAAACGAATAAGTTCGTTAAAGACTTCGGGATAGTTTTGGACCTTAAGGCCCAATGGGCTTCGAACGTCAAGCCCATTAACTTAAGTTGTACGACAATTTAATGAATAAAGATTCATTAAGGCCCAAAAGCCCAAATCTCTCTATATGTCCGGCCATGAAGATGAATTAGGGTTTTTTGGTTGTTTAGGTCACTTAAAGAAGTGACTATATAAATGACTTTATAGCCAAATATTCATGAAGTGAAAAAGGGTTTATTTTGGGGGAAAATTGGTGAGAATTGTCTCTCCATTTTCTCTCTAAAGAAGCTAACACCTTGGAGGGTACATCTAGCAATCCTACTACTCCAAGGTCACTCATTTCTTCTACAATCAAACCTTGGTGAAGAGACTTAGAGGTTCCCTATTTTGGGAACTTGGAGAAACCTATTCTTCCATCCAAATCCATGGATCTAAGAAGCAAGGAATGAAGGCCCCTATCTCTTTGGGTGATTAGCCTTTGCTTATGCAAAGAGGAATCTACAAAGGTATTAATTTCAACTCACTTTGTTTTGAGTTGATTATTGGTTCACCAATCTACTAGGCTTTGAATTTCATGGGTAATGTTTTGTTTTTGAATGCATACAAGCATGATTCCGCCTTTAATTTGTTAATTGCATGCTATAGATGTTATTCAAATGAACATGTTTTTCAAAATAAATCCTTCAATTCCATCCTTCCTATTTTGTACGACTCTTCGATGACGGAGTATCTATGAGTGGACCCCTACTAAAATGCATGTTTTAATAGTAGAAATGCATACAGGAAAATCATGATTTAATGGTAACGTTTTATAAGTAAATTGGATTTACATTATATGATTATCATGCTTTACTGAGAATATTTTGGAATACCATACTTTATCGAACTATTTTTCTTTGTAGTATATATGATGGATGACTATATACTATTTATGAACATGTTTTTACACTTATTTATAGTATATATGATGGATGACTATATACTATGAAGATGTTTTTGAGATATATGTACTTATGTTGGAAAGATTATATTCAATGTTTTGTGCGTGTCTAATGGTCATTGTTTTGGCTTTGGGCCGAGGGAGATATATGTATATGGCTTCGAGGCGAAGGAGATATATGTAGATGGCTTCAGGCCGAGAGATATATGCAATGGCTTCAGGTCGAGAAATATAGTGCCTATGGGCGATTTGATACCACTATGTAACACACTATATATGATGTATGGTTTATGAAGGTTTTATGGCATGCTAGGGTTTTCAGAAAACCTATTACATAATATGCTATTAAATTTCCATAAAACTTTGGGGGTTAGTATGTTGTTGAATAACTGTTTCAGTAATATATATATATATATATATATATATATATATATATATATATATATATATCAACTTGGTCCACTCATGTTTGTTTTGCGCCCCTTTAGGACATAGGAACGAGGCTTACAATTCGAGCTACGAGGCATTCCCCTACCAGTGATTTCGTGCCTTCATCTTTGCTTTGACATCATTGTAATAGCACCTTCCGTTGTATTCTGAATTAGATGTATGCTCTAAACATGTCATGCACTATCACTATCTTTATCATTGTTGGCAGTTGAATATTAGTATATTATTTTATGTAGTTCGAACGAAATTTATACGCATGATTTATATGTTCTCAGCATATGCATTCATTAAATGGCTTGCGTCACCCTTGGATGTCGGCTAGCACGTGGTCATCCCGATGTCCGAGGACATCGGGATCGTGGTGTGTCACGCACACATTACTCATTGAAACAGAATGTGTAATAAACACACATTATTCATGTGGGAGAATTAGATCCTAACGTGTAAGTTGCATGAGCCAACAAGAATATTGGATACATAAGCGTGGTGGAATGTTAGGATCTAGTTATCCCACATGAAAAGTATATAACATATTTTGTTCAATTTGCCACTTAAGCACTTAACACCTGTGCCAACGTGTGAATAGGGATTAGTTTGGGGGATTTTATGTAGTTGACCCAAAAACTAGATAGAGAAGATGCATATGACTACTTCAAAAGGTAGACCTCTTAGAGAAGAAAATCGTTGTACTAAATGAAAGAACGTAAAGTTATAAATCTCAGGTTAAGGGTTATGAGCATCGGAGAAAAAACCGAACTTCCATTCCAAAGATTGCTTGGACAATTGATATAGTGCAACAACTCATTGTTCTTTGTAACTCAAACCTTTACTGCTCATATGTAAAATCTCAAACATCTGGAGGATGTCAGAATATGGTCATGGAACATTTTTGAGGATGCCTTGTCTTTATCGTAACCAAGTCCTTGACCTGGAACCTGGAACCTGATCTCTATAGTTTTTGTTGCTCGGGTTCGAAGGGCCTGGTTTTTGACCAGTGGCTGCCGGTCTTGTTAAACTTCTTGTGATCCTGGACAGTGGTTTTTGGTCACCAGACTTGTCAGTGCTGGATTCGGCTGAGGACATCTTCCTATCAGCCAAAGTAGCTGGCAACATCACATTCTCATGACCTTTGCTGTGCAACTCTCTTCGTCTCCTCAACTCGCGAAGGGAGTCGGTTCCCTTGAGTAGGATGGACTCCCGGATTGTCATTTGGTTACTATCACTCAAGTTACTTAGCCTCAACGGGTCTATGTCACCAATAGTCTCTCTTCTCGGCCAGGATTTTCTGTCATTGGGGGTTGATGCAGCTGACTTGTTGCCACAAAATGTCGATATCACATGTTCTTGTTCTTTCTGTCTCAATTTCTCTTCAAGCTCTTTAACCTGGCAATATTTTAGGAGGAAAACATTACTCACTGGTATATCAATCTGTCAAGCACTTTTAATTGCAGAATGAAACTCATATAAAGAACCTTCACTTGCAGAGATCCCTTGTTGTTTTCCTCCGTTATCAGCCTTTTCTCGAGTTCTTGAACCTGCCACAATAAAAAAGCAGTAAATTAAAGATGTGGTCAATTTGCAGATGTGAACAAAATATGACATTTTATGATTTTTTTGGTCGAACAGAACTATAGCATTGAACCCCCAAGATAGGAACAAAATATGACATTTTCTGATTTCCTCAGTCGCAACTGAGTCATTCCAACTAGTACACATCAGCATATACACATAAATAAATCAAAGCCTAGTGTACTGCTACTGCAAATCTACATTACGAAGTACCTACCCATTATGAGACTGTATATGATATTGTATCACTGCTACTCGCAAAACAGTAAATAAAAAACGTGGGACTTACCATTTAGCTACAAAAGTAAGTAGTCTAGAAGAGAAAGACCATTTGGCAGGATAAACTTCTCTGTGAAATTTTATAACTAGGACGTGTGAAAGACCTAAAAGAATTTTTTGATAATTTGCATTGTGACATTAGAGAAAAATAAACTGAAGGTTACCCTTGGAATTTTTGAAAATTACCTTCCGCTGAAGTACGGCAGTATTGTGCTCATACTCTTGCGTTCTTTCTTTTAACTTGTTCTCGAGGTCCCTGACCTGTGTAGCATGAGCGAGAAGTCAAAGCTCAACAGATTTACAAGAGCCAAACTTCTGTTAGACGCATATCAGTCAGCATTTTTCTTTAATGAAATTCCTACCGTTTAGCATCTGACACAGGAACTAATTCTTAGTTGATGACAACCAATAGTTCAGACAGAGCTACAGTTGCTTCCCCTAAGTGTGAAGATGACTAATAAGTAGTACAACTCGTGTCACTCCGAATAACGGAGCCACATTACAGGACAAAGCGCTGCAATAACACTAGAAGTGTTATTAGAGCTTCCCTTCCCACAATATGCAAGTGGTGTAGCTAGAGCATTCTATCAAATGAAAGTCACAGATCATAAAAGCCTTATTTAGTCTATGATATTCGTGGTGGTCAAGGAAAACAGCTACGTCAAAATTATAGTTTTAGGTAGATTTCACTTCACATACCTTATTTTGAAGAACCATGGAATCTGCATGTTCCCGTTCTTTCAACTTGTCCTCAAGCTCTTTGACCTTTGGGTAAAACAGAAGCAATATGTTAGCCAACATAATTAAACCGTGCACAACAAAGGAACATGAAATTAACATAAATCATCTGCCAAGCAACCTTTTTGTGAAGATTCAAGCATGATTCTTTCTTTCCATTTGCTTCATCTGAAAGTTCCAACAACTGATTTTCCAGTTGTCTGCACACATCGGTCTTCACAGCAATCTGGCCTTCAAGTTCATTAATCTCTTCTTGTCGACTTCTAGACAGTTGAAACTCCTGTTTTGCTTTACCTTCTCGATTCTGCAAGTTCTCTTCTAATTTATGTAAATCATCATCTTTGGATTTCAACTCTTGCTTTAGCTTGTCAAGCTTCAAAACAAAATAAAAGAGTGGAAATTAGTAAAATCCACCATCTGTTAGTTGCTTCTTTAGTTGAAAGTTCTCTTCTAACTTGTGCAGAGCACCATCTTCGGCCTTCCCAAAACTTACCATTAGTTTTAACTTTTGAACCTCACCCGTATCTATTTGCTTCCTTGCAGGACCCAATTCAACACCTCGAACCCGTGTTGCAAAGTTAAGAGAACTTAGAGTCTCACTTACATCCTGCTCAGACGGGCTTATTTGGACAAACATTAGAGTTTTAGCATCACCACCTGTGACATGCCAAAAGAACTATATGATATTACACACTGATCTCTATATAAATAAGAAATTCCAACTTGATGCTTGTTTTAAAATTCTTTTATCAATTATCAGTTGACACACCAAGTCTTTAACATATCAATCCTCGCATTCGTGAGACCGTAATAAAAGTTGTTTCCCACTTCCTACTCTAAAGTTATAATAAGGATGTGATGTATAAAGATTGTGATGTACAAATGCTTCCGTTTCCTGGCATAATAACGGAGCATTCAATCTGCAAGCAACATTCAATTTCATGCTTACCCAAGGAGTCTTGAAGTAGATGTGTGAGCTTGGAATTCCTGCAAACACCAACACACACATCAGATTATAAAAGAATGGGATAGACAAATGTCAATACAAAAAAAAAAATAGAAACAAACCTGTATGGAATGTGGCTTCTTTTTGTTGCCAAAGCTGAGATGACATCCCCCAGAGCTGAAAGAGATCTATTGATGTTTTGAGCTTCCTTAAGGCGTTCCCCTTGAACTTCAGTTTTTGCTAGTCTCTCACTGCCAGCCAAATCCACAAGCCAAAGCTTGCTCATTGTGGACTCACCAGTGATCAAATTCTGAGCTTTTACCATGATGCAGAGTATGCTGACAGAAGATGGAATGAAGAACATCAACAAATATAATAAGCAATATTATAAAAGCCAACACAAGCACACCCTCTTTCTGTATGGATCAAAAGGTCAGACCAATATATGTAGATTAAACTAAGGTCAATTACCAATGAGATCGGCTGCTATGCTCGTTCACATTGTTTGATCCAACTGCCCTTGCACTGCTTCCAGCTTGCAGAACATTCCAAACCTCTTTAATGCTCTCAACTTTGGCTTCAACAATTCCAGGTATGTGATGAACACCTTCAGGAGCTTGCCTCATCTCCAACCTATAATGAAAAGAAAATTTCTTGTCAAATCGACAGTCTCTGCATGTTATAAGAACAAACCAAGCCGCATCTACACTATGCTAATAATTAAAAAATTTACTGGCTAATGGAACACTGTTGCTCAGGTGAGACCTCTGAGTTACAAACAAATCAAGCGGCATGTACACTACGCTAATAATCCAAATTTAATGGCTAACAACAAACTATTGCTTAGGTGAGATCTCTGAGTTGCACTAAATTGTACGAGTAAAACTTACCTTTTCGATGTCGGAGAGGCTGCTAGCAAGTCTCTGATTTGCTCATTAGAAACTTCAAGCACGCTAACAGATATGCTATATGTAAAAATTTCTTTCCTTTCCTCAGCGGTTTTAAACAACTGTTCCAAGGTCCTGTAATTGACCCCTCGATTAGTTTCAGAACCTTCCATCGTGAAAGTTTTTCCAGTCCCCGTTTGCCCATAGGCAAATATGCAAACATTATAACCATCTAACACTGAGGTTATCATTGGTGAAGCATCTGCAAATACATCAACTGTAACAAGACAAAACCTTAAGTCAACAAATTTTCGTGTGTAAAATCATTGACTGACCAGTTCCCCGTAATCAACTAATACACCAGGTTAAGTAAGGTAGAAAGTTTTTACTGTGGTGTATGCACAATACCTTGATCATCCTCTGGTGTGTAAACTCTGTCAAATCTGAACATCTTTTTAGTGGACCCACTAGTAAGTATCCCAAGTTCTCCATCCTTAGCTGCGTCAAATTTTACAACTGTTGCATGCCCAGCTAATAACTCATCCTTCCGCAATGGGCGACACCGACAAAACACCCGAATGTTCCCTGAAATGTACAGTTCAAGGTAAGAGCACCAACCAATTTGATTCACAACTACTAAGAAAAATATTGTACCTTTTGCCTCCTGCATTTGGTTATAAAGTACCTTCCTCTTTGCCTGCTCCTCATTGAACTTAAGCTTAAGTTCATCAGACTGTTCAACTAAAATATCCATAGTTTAATTAGATATATGGTTTCAGATAAATCTTATTTAACACTGATACAAACTTACCCATCGTTTGAATTGCAAGTACCATATTGTTGAATTCTGGAATTACATCAGTAAATTTGTGCACTTCAGAATAGAGTTGAGAATAGTCTTCCTTCATCAACTGCAAATTATTTTCAGTTCTATCTACCAAGGGGTCACTACATGAATTTGGAAATAATAAATGAAAATAGTGTACCTACCTTGACTTTACTTTCTAAATTGTCAGCAACTGCGGACCACAACCCCTTATCATGCTCATATCTAGTAGAAATATCTCTCAATTTTGCTTCAGCTTCGTCTCTAGCATGATCTGAAAAGGAACAAATGATAATCATAAGACTATATGTGATCCAATATAAATGTTCTAAAACCATCAGATTGACCGTAGCTCCCTTATGATACTCAAAAGTAAAGTATTAAACACTATTTCATAGTTGGATCTTGCCTTACCTAAGCAATGACTTTCATACAACTTGTTATCGAGTTCCATGGTGATATTCTGTAACTGTTTGTTTGCAGATGTCAGTGACATCCAGGCCTCATGGCATTCATCTGTCTTGAGCTGGAACTGTCTCTTCAGATCCTCTATCTTCTTTTCATACTTGGTTGTAAATTCCAACCTCATATATTTGTCCTGCAATTTTCATCAATTCAGAGGCAATGTAAAAGAAAAGTCAAGCGTTCCAATCTTCTTATATCAATTGAAGCTAAATCTAACCTGAGCAGATGAAATTTCTATCTCAGCAGCACAATTTTTACATACAAGATGTCCAAGTTTCATCTTTGATGCTGCATTCAAGTTATATAACACAAGGCATGAGTTTCGAGAGTAAGTTACATACAAATACATCTCATGTGGCCAACTAAAAGTAGAAATATGAATATACCAGGTACCGTAGCTTCCCGCTTTATACAAATTCCCCCAACAATTGGACTTCCATTAACTCCATCAAACCTTATCAAAATTGCCCCATCCTCCCCCACCGAAACTGCAACATCTACCAACTGTAGCGCCTTATTAGCTCCAACTATGGAATAGATATCAATTCCTGATAGAACCTGTTATCACACACCGAAAAACAGACCACTTCCAGAAATTACTAGTCAGCGAAATTATGCACGAATCAAAATTCATGTACCTAACAAACATGTTAGCAAACTATTTTAATTAGATTTACTTGCCTTCTCGTCCTGCATGAAGACATCAAACACTCTCATTCCTTTCGGACCATTCGTGTATACAATTTCCGCAAAGTGAAGATCCACGAAGTAATCTCCGGGAGACAGGTTCTCAAAACGGTACGAAAAATCCCCAAACCTTGCAGATTGATAAACAGATGACACATCACTGCCGTCAATGGTCTCGTTAGTTCTTAGAACATCACCTCCTTGAAAAAACCCGTCAGGCTCAACTCGAATCCCGGGATTTATGTTTTCCGTTACAGCCTCCCCTCCGGCATTCACAAATAACACAATGCTATCTGATTAAAGAGACAAATCAGTGTGGAATTATACACCAAGAAAAAAAGACCAACCAAATGCAAAATTATCAAACCCTAATTGTACAAATTGTGGTCAATTTATTTGATTAGTTTCCAAGAAATGAGCGAGTTGCGTTGGTTACAAACCTGAGCAAGTGGACTGAACAAACCCGGTTCGGACCAATCTCGAACCTCGCACACAGAGCGCGGAGAGGGTCGAGTCTTCGTCGTCAGCGACATGGCCACTGTCGATCGGTTTGGGGTGTGTTTCGAGGCCAAGAACGTTGCAAGACCAAGAACCAGGGAATTCAGCGTGGGAATCGGTGGGCTGTGCCTCTGCCATGAGAGAGAGATTTCAGTATGCTTCCTTTCACTGCTTCACAAATTTGAAATCTGAAATTAATCGACCGTTTGAGGGTTTGAAATCTCCGTCTCCTTCCTTTTACTGCTTCACAAATTTGAAATTTGAAATAATTGACCGTTTATTATTAAGCTCGCTCATTAGGCTTTTTTTTTTTTTTTTTTTTGAAAGAATTAGGCTTCTTTTTTTTCCCTAACGAGGCAAAACGATAAATTTGGTGGGTGGGCCTAGTAGTTTTTGCTATTGAACATAACCATCTCTAGGGATGGTTTCGGTTTGGGCCCCGAACTAAAAATTGGAATTTGATCTACTTCGGACTTTAGTATATGAGCTCAATGATTCATAAATCTGAATCACACAAATTGAATCAAACTATTCCCATTAACGACTGCGATTTCTTTTCCACACAAATGTGTGGCCCAGATTTGTGGATCCCTAGGCTTCGGACACTAAGGTTCGGAGTGGATCCAATTCCTTGGAAACCCAATCCCAAAGCCCGAACTGCAATTATCGGTTTGAAATCTTTGTCTGGATTTCAAACCGAAAGTCTTGGAATTCCAAAATTCGAGAACATCGAAATGTGTTTGGATTTCAGGTCGGGTTGGGAGTTAAACAGGGCTTTTTTTGGGCCAATTTTGAAGGTCCTGATGGGGTTTTAAATTATGAAGATGGGGTTCGAAGGAGGACAAAGGGACGATGATTTCCTCTCTTTCACGCCACGCTTGCATGTAGTGAAGATTTCCGATGCGCATTAGTCACTTATGTGATTGATGTCCTCGCCCATATCTTTGTTTGCTAATACAACTCGTTTCTTTCCGTCCTCACCCTGCTTGAGTTTAACCGCAGACGCTCAAGACTTTAACTCATTCAAACAGGTAAACTTGAACCAGAATCAAATGTAAAACTTGTGGGGATGTGGTGAGATTAAAGCATTGATTAACACTTAACCACGAATTATGGAGTTTCAATGGTAACTGCATATACGATTGAGCCGAGATAAATCAAGTAAATATCATAGTTAGGTGTCCTTTGGTGGAGGGTTAGAAGAAAAAGAATTGAACAAGCATGCTAATCAAGTCCAAACAGCAAAATTTGTTGCCTACTTGTTGGCTCCCTCCAACCTTCTAATCAGTGCGCATCCCCACTGCCACCAAAAGAAAAACAACTTGAGGTTTGAAGAAAGCTATTTCATGCTACTGTTGGAATTGGACCTTAAACCGGAAAGGAAACCGTTGGGAGTTGTCAGGCTTGGCATATCTTTGTCTATCAATGCCTCATCTGCACAAGCGGTTAGAAAGTGTCAATGCCTTCACCATGTACAATGCTAGGACAATAAATCTTTGCACAATATTATGATAAACAAAAAATGCCCGATGAAAACCATGGGAAAACAATGCACAGGGCCGGTCCTGAGATTTTTGAGGTCCAGGACAACGTCAAAAAATATGCCCTAACTCCATATAATAAAATTTATTTGTTTTTACAGGTAAGACTTCGATAAAATAACACTTAGAAAAACACACCAAATTTAATAATTTAGAAAGGGTAATGTTAAAAAGACTAAATTTGTAGACAAAATATGGTAAACTAAATGACATAGAAGTTGATGATTGAATTATTATTTAAGGGTTGATTAACGTGCTTATTTCTATTGATGACACAACATTTGGTTTGAGAGAAGGGAACCAAAAAACCCCGGCTTACAAGTAGATGTTTCCCCTCAAAATTTTAGAGTGCTTTTATATAAAACTGTGAGGTGTTTTTTCTTATTTACTTACTTTGTCAATATGTGACTAAAAAAATATATCATATTTTTGAGTTTTTAATTGAAATGTATAAGCAATGCATGAGAGAATTAAAGATAATTAAAATTTTGAGTTCCACCACCTATCTTTGTTCTTCCTCAAACTTTAACTTTTATCTCTTTCACTTCCTCCACGGGTCGCAACAGCTATGCCTCTCGACATGGAATTTCTCATCATCGTTCACATTTTAACCCCTAAATCTTGTAGAACTAATGACATTTTTTTCGTAATTTTTTCTGAAATTCGTTAGCTAGGTAAATTTGTCATCAAAATCCTTCTCCAATTCTACCTCTTCGTCCCTATGCCTTTGCAATTTTCTCCGACCTACAACCATATGTGATTGTTACTGTAAAATTATTTTTTCAAGAATTATATTTCTTTATAAATAAAATAAGAGAAATTGAGAGGCATGGCTTATGGCCGTTGCCCAGGGAAGTTAAAAGAAACGACAAAAGGGTTGAGGAAGAACATTAATAGATGTTGGGCACCATATTTATAATTTATTGTTTTATTAAAATACATCCTGCTGTTGGGCACCATATTTCTAATTTGTTGTTTTAACTTATTTGTAATTTAGTTTGTTGTGCAAATTACATCCCGATGTTAAATGGTGAGGGGAAAGGCATGAAAGGAAAAGCACAAAGTGCTTTGCTTTGATCCCAAACAGAATATCGTAAAAAATTGGAAAAAAAAATGAACACATAGGGTTTCAAACACGACACTGTCTTGTTAAGTAAGCAACGAAACACCACCGCTCCTGCCTAAAGTTCTTGTTGATTTAACCAAGGTTTCAAAATTTATATGCTTATGAAAATATATATGAATATACTACCCTATCAATTTTTGATGCCCCTCGAGTTTTTGGGTCCTGGACGGTCGCACTGCTAGCCCTGGGCCATGGCCGACCCTGCAAATGCATGTAGGGATGAAAAACAAACGCATTGGATACTAGATGCTAATGCACATAAAAAATTCCTAGTAGCTAGCTGGATAATTTGGAACGCTTGTATGGCAGTATATTCCAGCTACTTTGTCCAAAAAAGAAATATACCTGCCGCTTGCTAGAGAAAAACAATGGGAAGTTTTCAGATATGAAAAGTTCAGGATTTACGGTACACTCTTGTAACAAATCTCAACCAGTCTTGATTATGAAATGTCAACATCTCTTAACTTGACAGTTGGATAGTTTTACACTAAGTAACATTCACTGACTGGTGGATATATCATGATTACATGAAATGCCAAGAAAACTTTTAACTTTGTAGGCATGATATAGATTCATATGCACATGTCGTTTTGTACAACTTCAAGATTCTGACCATACAGAAACATAAAGGAGAAAAACAGATGCAGTCATTCAGAGATGAGTTGTGATTAGGTAAGAAATGCATAAGCATGGCTATAGTCCCACCACCAAATATTCTAATTAACATGGTACAATTACTAATCAGTAGTCTTAATTCAGATACCGAAATAGTCATTTTCCAGATTATACAGAGGCTCAAGTATTCAATATAAAGACGCATTTATCCCAAAATGGTTGGCATACGATGCCGACAAGCATGCCCATGAGAACGGGACATGCTTTCCAGTTTTCCAATAAGCTTTTATAACATGGCCATTCATGTCCTACATTTATACCCACATATTTAGTATAGAGCAACAACGTCAAGGGAATATAAGGCAGTTATCGCAGAATCATACATCAAGAGCAGTCGTTGCACGTTAGAAAAAGTCCAAGTGAAACAAAACAAGAATGCAGTTGGCTCAAAGTATAAAGGAGCACACATTTCATAAAGTAAACTTGCTCATTTTTCAAGATATCATACATTATACTTTACATGATATACCTTGTGCTTCTTATGCCTCCCCATTCCACCCCTAGCACTACTGAAGCTTGCTACCTGCTCATCATTCTCATCGTCCAAAGGTAAACCCTTGATTTCATCATAGAAATTGTCCGTCAAACCAAGTAATCTAAGAGAAACAAGTTCAGAATAGTCTTCCATCAACAAATCTTACATAAAAATAAATTTGGAATAATTGAAAAAGAATATCATAAAATAAATTCTTAAGTGTGCATACCCATTTCTTGACTTCTTTAAGTGTTTCTCTCTCTGTTTCTCTTTCTTTGTAATAGGAGCACGCTTAAAATGTACCTCTTCTTGTCGTTCACGTTCATCCCTCTTTGCCCTGTATCGGGCTAGTTCTATACAATCTGTAAATATCAGCAAAAAGCAGTTACGAGAATAGTAAATCCAGCCATCATGCCTGTTACCCCTATAAAAATAGGCCACAATAAGCCTCTTCAGGCCTCCCCTCCAAATCATCCACCAGTTCCCTCACAAAAGCACTTTGCTTAGCTTATCGTAGAGTATTCTTATCCCTTCTCAATGCATTTTTGTCCTGCTTTGACAACTTATCTTCCTCCATTGAAGTCGGGGCAAATTTGGGGGGTCGATACACATCATTATGATCTTACAATATACAAAATAGAAGAAGAAACCTCAAATATTGTTTGGCAGGTGACAAAAGAGGAATTCAAACATTGTACTGATGCACATTTCACCTTAGAATTCACATCTGTTTTGCTAACAAGCATTTCAGGGTTAGGGCGGTATCTCAACAAATCATCTGTTTGCCAAGGCACACTGGATTGTGGTTCATTTCCACGTGGCCTTACATCTTCAGTTGTGCTTGAAGTAGCCTTCGTAAGCTTCTCAACTTGGTATTGGAGCTTCTTGTTAATGGGTCGAATATGTTGCAAAAGAAAAAGGTGAGAATCGATTGATACGGAATACACAGTTACTAGAATGACAAAGAAAAAGAAAAAAAATGATCACCAGAGGCCCATACCTTTTCCAGAAACAACCTTATCTCCACAAGGTTACGAACAATGAGATGCCCATTTATTGAAAACCCTTTAGCCTTCCGAAGTAAGTAATAGACAAGTGACTGGCAATAGTTTAGAAGCAGCAAATGCTTGGCTTCAAGATAGCTTATCCCGTCTACTGTTGGATAATTATTTGCTTTCACCTGATATGTTTGTACCATACTTGACCAATCCCGAAACTACTGAGCACCGGTCAACGTTATACCGTCAAGGACCCAGAAGAGCTTCCCTTCAACCAGGAGGCCAATCACACTGCGACACGTGTTGACATCAGAAGCCAACCACAGCGCGACACGTGTCAACATCAGAAGCCAATCGCAACACGACACGTGTCAATGTTAGAACAAAACTAGAAACTCTCTTCTATGAATAGGGATCATTCTCCCACAATAATCTCTAATGTCATTTTGTACTAAACTATTCATTAGAACTCACAAAATGAGAGCTTGAACCTATGTATTTGTGTAAACCCTTCCCAATTAATGAGAACTCCTCTACTCCGTGGACGTAGCCGATCTGGGTGAACCACGTACATCTTGTGTTTGCTTCCCTGTCCCTATTCATTTACGTACTTATCTTCACTAGTGATCGAAGCAACCAAGCGAAGGTCACAAACCTGACACTTTCTGTTGTACCAAAGTCCTCGCTGATTTTGTGCATCAACATTTGGCGCTGTCTGTGGGAAAGACACTTACTCCCACTCTCTTCAGCTTTGTTAAGCTGGTTTCCACCGCTCGTACACTTTCTTTTGGCCAAACATCTCTCTCCAACATGGGGAGCCAAAGAAGCCATAGCATACAAAATGACACCCCCATTGGACCTAGTATGAAGCAACGAAAGCAGGAAGGAAATAGAGTTACTTTTCAAGCTAAAGTCGATGAGTTAGAAGCTCAGAACAACAAGATAGTGACGAGGAACGAGGTCCTCCAAGAGCAGTATGAAAAACTTTTCGAGATGCTTCACGAGGCTAGGCATGCTCAAGCACACAAGCTCGTCGCCCCTGCTGAGGTCAACAATCATCTGAATGCCCCCCAACACGGAGGGTCATCGATATCCAACACGGACATCCCTGATAGGGATCGAGCTACACATCAATGTGATAATCAACATGAGATTTCTCTCAACCCAGCTGTTTCAACCTGAAGCAGAAGGAGTAGAGGAAAACACCTCCTCATAGAAGGAGTGGAAGGATCAAAAGTCGTCTATCGCGATTGTCGAGACTTCCTAAAGCAACGTCGAGAGAATCCCATCCACATAAGCTCGAAGATCAATGACCCAAGAGTTTCTGAAAGACTCGGTCCTCTCCCACGACCCAGGCCAGTAGTTAATTTAGGGAATGAGCAACAAGTCCCAGAAGAACATGAAGGTACAGGGGACTCGGAAATGTTCCGACATACTCACTCTAGGAGTCAGTGTGACGAGTCCAAGGAAAAATCATGTTATCTTGATCAAACTTTCCTACTTCCAAGAGGCGATGGGGACTTACGGAAGAAAACTTCAGTGATGCACAACTCCACTCAGGACCCCCTCGTCCTATAGCTCCTGGAGGAAGTAAACAAGTTGAAGGCTGAACGTCAAGCCGAGATACCTGACTGGAACCAACCCAGGCCTGGCCCCCTCACAAGAAGGATCCTCAACACCCCCCATCCAAGCGAAGACAAAGCAGAAGCTTGACTTACAACTCTATACTGAAAGGGAAGACCGGATTGAACACCTTAACCTCTTTGAGTCCACCATGGTATACCGGAGACACACCGATGAAGAACGGTGCCTTCTCTTCCCCTCCACCCTCTCTGGCGGAGCTTTAAACTGGTATTGCCGTCTTCCACCCGAGACGGTAGACTCATTTGAAGAGTTGAGGAAGTTGTTTGTTTCTCAACATATCTTCCAGACCGATCGCTTGCATTCCGCAGATGACTTGTACACTATTCGCCAGAAGCCGGACGAGTCATTACGAAAGTATGCTGGCCGCTTCAGCCATGAGTATTCCCGCTGCTCTGAGGCAGATGACAAGACCGCCTTCAAGGCCTTCATGGCAGGCTTACGTGACTGTTTCTTCAAGTACATGATCAATGCCAACACTTGGAAGACTTACTCTGAGGTGATGGCACAAGCTTACAACCATGCCTCTGCCGAGGCAATGACATATCAAGGGAAACCCCCTACAGTCATCCCTTATCAGCAAGTAGGGAGTGGAGGCCAGATCCAACCGAATGAAAAGACCTCAACCTTCCAAACAGTAGCAGCACACCCCCCGGCCTCATTTAATGCTTCGCCAAGTCAGTAGACATATCAATCCCAGGGCAAAAGGAAAGATTTCCATCCTCACCAATCTCATTTTAATAAAAAGAATAAGAGGCACTATCGCGATAACTCAGTATATCGTCACAATAACACCCATCCCCAGACAGTCAACGCAGTGGGCCAATCGCGTGTCAAGACAGGCCCTACCCCGAGGTATGAGACATACACACCTTTGAACGCTACATGCGCGGCCATCTACCACAGTATAGCTTACCTGATACTAGAGCCAAAGCCAAGGCAGCCAGATTACAAGTCCACGAAGAACACGGGCGTGTTTTGCTGCTACCACGAGTATAATGGCCATGACGGCGAGAAGTGCATCATCCTCCGTGATCATATCGAAGCTTTGGCACGTGAAGGAAAAATTGATCAGTTCATTCTTCACCCTCCAAGGGATAACCGTAACCAACGCCAGGTGAATGTGATATACTCCATAAGCGGCGGCACACCCATGTCTGAATCTTCTAATAGGGCCATGAAAAACAGTGAACGAACTTTGAGACATGGCCATCAAGTGTTTCACGTGGAAGACATTAGGGGAGGCAAGTATCAAAAACCTAACTGGGATCCAATATGTTTCTACCCTGAGGAAGAAAGAGGTATCATCTACCCTCACAACGATCCGCTGATCGTGGAGGCTCATATAGCAAATTTTGATGTGAAACGAATCCTGATAGACATAGGTGCTTCAGTCAATATCATGTTTGCTGAAGCTTTCAAGGCACTTAATGTAGCTGAACACTTGCTCGATCGCTCGATTTCTCCTCTGATAAGCTTCTCTGGCGATATCGTGCAACCTTTAAGGAGTATACACTTACCCTTCACCATTGGTACAGGCCCCTACACAGCTACTATTACCACTAACTTCCTAGTGGTCAATTGCCCGACGACATACAATGTCATCTTTGGGCGCACAGGCATCAGTGATTTCAAGGCCATGGTATCCACACATATGTTATTGATGAAGTTTCCAACCCTTTTTGGTAATGGATACATCAGGGGAGATCAACTTAGTGCTCGATCATGTTACAACACTTTAGTTAAGTAACAACACTTGCCTATCCCCAAGGAGACCCTCTCTATACATAACCAGGTAGTAAAGACCAGTCCAGATGAAGCCAACTCGGATCTTCATGATGGCAACAGTCAACCCGACGACCCTCGAGATGACTCATTCACCCAGCAAGCACAACCCGCTGAAGAGTTAGAGAATGTCTCTATCTCCAAAGACCATCCAGATCGCATGGTGAAGATTGGCACCACTTTGTCAACACCCCTTCGGTTGTCGCTGATCTCCTTTTTGCAAGAGAACGCCGAGGTTTTCGCTTGATCATATAAAGATATGCCGGGCATCTCTCCCGATATCATCTGTCACCACTTGAGTATTGATCCCAAGACCAAACCAATAAAACAGAAGCGAAGATCTTATGATGTTGAACGATACGAGGCGATGAAAGCAGAAGTTGAAAAACTCAAGGACATAGGTTTCGTCCGTGAAGTCAATTACCCAACATGGGTAGCAAATGTTGTCCTTGTTAAGAAAAATCCGACCAAGGAAAGTCTCCTGCTTCAAAAGGTCTTATGGAGAATGTGTGTCGACTACACCGACCTAAACAAAGGATGCCCGAAGGATAGTTTCCCCCTTCCTCTCATTGATAGACTTATAGACTCTACGGTAGGGTGTGAGCTCTTGAGCTTCATGGACGCTTATTCAGGATACAACCAAATCCTCATGAACCCCTCAAACCAAGAACACATAGCCTTCACTACTGACAGGGGACTATATTGCTACAAAGTCATGCCTTTCGGCCTAAAGAATGCAGGAGCAACTTATCAGAGACTGGTCAATTTAATGTTCGCCGAACAGATTGGGAAAAGCATGGAAGTTTACGTTGATGATATGCTAGTCAAGAGCAAACATGCTGACCAACACATCACCAACCTATCTGAAACTTTCACCATTCTAAAGAGGTATCGAATGAGGTTGAACCCCAACAAATGTGCCTTCGGCGTGGGATCTGGCAAATTCTTAGGCTTCATGATTAGCCAACGAGGCATTGAAGCTAACCCCGAAAAGATCAAAGCAATCCTCGACATGAAAGAACAAGTAACTTCAAAAGACATCCAAAGCCTTACTGGCAAGGTGGCAGCCTTAACCAGATTCATCTCTAAGGCCACAGACAGATGTGCTCATTTCTTCAAAGCACTCAAGGGAAATAAGAAGTACATTACATGGACGGAGGAATGTGCCAAGGCATTCAGGAACCTCAAAGAGTACATGAGTAAAGCCCCTCTGCTCTCAAAACCAGAAGTTGGTGGCACTCTCATTATCTATCTATCGGTCTCGGCTTCAGCAGTCAGTTCTGTTCTTATCCGAAAGGACAGTGGTGTCGAACGGCCCATCTACTACGCTAGCAAGGCCCTACAAGATGCGGAGACACGATACTCCAACATTGAGAAATTAGCTCTAGCATTGGTCATGTCTGCTCGAAAACTTCGCCCTTATTTCCAAGCACACGCCATCATCGTGCTTACCAATCACCCTATTCGACAGATACTTCAGAGTCCTGACACGTTTGGGCGAATGATCAAATGGGCGATAGCATTGGGTGAGTTTGACATCTCCTACCAACCAAAACCAGCCGAAAAGGGTCAAGCAGTAGCAGATTTCATCGCCGACTTCACATATCCTGTTGACATTGCTTCTACACCTGAAACAATAGCTTTATTACCATCGGAAGCTCAGAAGATAGAATCAACAACCCCAGCATGGAGTCTATATGTTGATGGCTCATCCAACCAACAGGGCTGCGGAGCAGGATTAGTCCTCACTACCTCTGACAAAATGGCGATAGAATACGCTCTTCGTTTCAAATTCAAGGCATCGAACAACGAGGCCGAATACGAAGCCCTTCTAGCAGGCTTACGTTTGGCCCAGCATCTTGGAGTTAAACAAATTGATATCTTCAGTGACTCCCAATTAGTGGTCAACCAAGTCACGAACAACTTTGATGCTAAGGATAGCTCCATGGCAGCATATCTTGCGCAAACACGACTTTTGCTCAAACACTTCCACTACCAGATCACCCAAGTTCCTCGAGCGGCAAACAGTCATGTAGACGCTCGCCTCGGCAGTGGAAGACAAGATTGGGAGAAAAATTCATGTCGAATTGTTGGCAGCACCAAGCACCATGGTCGCGGAAGTGTGCAATTTACAACAAGGAGATAGTTGGATCACCCCAATTTATAAATTCCTTGCCCATGGCACCCTCCCAAATGACAAAGTCCAAGCTAAGCAGATTCGATACAAGTCTGCTCGCTACCTGATCATTAATGACCAACTCTACAAGCGCGGTTTTACCCTGCCCTACCTAAGATGCCTTACACCTGCGGAGGCGGAAATTGTCATTCGGGAAATATATGAAGGAGTCTGCGGAGATCATGCTGGGTCTCAATCCCTAGCACACAAGACTTTTCGCCAAGGATACTATTGGCCAACACTCCACCAAGATGCCATCAGAATATCTCGCTCATGTGATAAGTGTCAACGCTACGCAACTATCTCTCACTCCCCTCCCGAGCCGCTCACTCATATGATCAGCCCTTGGCCCTTCGCCCAATGGGGACTTGACTTGATCGGCCCAATGCCTGCAGGGAAGGGCAAGGTCCGCTATGCAATCGTTGCAGTTGACTACTTCACAAAGTGGGCTGAAGTAGAACCTTTGGCAACCATTACTGAGGCAAAAATAGAAGCCTTCGTATGGAAGAACATCCTCTGCAGATTCGGCATTCCCAATGCGATAGTTACGGACAATGGACGGCAATTTGACAACAAGAACTTCAGGATGTTATGCTCTAAGTTCAACATCAACTTATGTTTTGCCTCTCCAGCCCATCCCCAGTCTAATGGACAAGTCGAGGCCGTTAACAAAATAATCAAGCACACTCTGAAAACTAGCTTGGACAAAGCTAAAGGTTGTTGGCCAGAATTCGTACCCCAAGTTCTTTGGTCATACCGCACTTCATATCGGACTTCCACAGGAGAAACTCCATTCTCACTTGCTTTTGGTACAGAAGCAGTTATCCCGGTTGAGCTTGAGCAAGCAACATACCGAATCCAGAACTACATGCAGAGTGAAAACGACAAACAACTCACCCTCAACCTGGATCTAGTCGAGGAACACAGAAATCAGGCTCACCTAAGGAATGTCGCCTACAAGCAGCGCATCTCCAACTACTACGACTCAAGGGTCAAACCTCGCTCCTTCAAAGTGAGAGACTGGGTACTGAAGAAAAGATTACTCTGTGATAGAGTCTCGAGTGAAGGAACACTCAGTCCTAACTGGGATGGACCGTTCGAGGTCGTCGGCATCAGCCGTCCTGGCTCCTACAAGCTCAGAAGCTCCGACGACAAGACTCTTGGCCATCCATGGAATGCTAACCACTTGAAGTACTATTACAAATAGACTCACATTGTACAAGTGTTAAGCTACAGTCGTTCGACATCCTATGTAACAAAGACCATTTGGTATGAATTCAATAAAGAGGTGATTTAGCCAACTCGGCCCTAAACTCTTTTACATTCTGAGCAATGAAACACTCAAGTGTTGAAGCTTCAACGTAAATGTTTCCAATACAAAACAAAATCTAAGTATGTGTCAACAAGACTATACAAAGGATCTACATCATACATTCCAACACATTCATACATAAACATCATACATTCCAATACATTCATACATAAACATCATACATTCCAACACATTCATACATAAACATCATACATTCCAACACATTCATACATAAACATCATACATTCCAACACATCCATACATAAGCCAACTGTGCTTTGAAATGGTTCAACACACTTTGTGTCATTCGACATTTGCCACAATGTGCCTCGACACCTTGCCCTTATTCTCACCAACTAGGTGATGAAGGAACTCACATTCGTACCACCAACTAGGTGATGAAATGTACAACCCGTACTCTAATATTATTTGGAAACTTGCCACCCTTATCACCAATCAGGTGAAGAAGGAACTCTCCTTCATGCCACCAACCAGGTGATGAAATGTACAACGCGTACTCTCCTTCATGTCACCAACCAGGTGATGAAATGTGATGAAAGGTGATTAAGGAATTCACATTCGTACCACCAACCAAGTGATGAAAGCAACCCACCATTCATTCCACTAACCAGAAGACGAGTGGTACAACTTGTACATGTGAACTCCTAGCATTCACAAATAATAAAAAACCATCAAGCTTTACAACTCAACTAGGGGAGCACTTATGCCTAACAAGAGCTATAGTCACCAACAAAGTCTTATTGCAAGCCAACAATGGCTTCAGTGCATGGTATACGAAGATCAAGCTCTTCAGCCTTCTTGCATCTGCTTCAGACATTTCTCCTCTGTAACAATGCAAACACTACAACTCATAGAAAGCTTCACACACTCTTGATCAAGACTGTTCGAAGCAAATTCAATTTATATGGTTCATCCACACCTTCGACTACTACAAGATGTGGCTTGCATCACAATCTCTCGCTTAACAGTATGGAAGCAAAATTTGTATACGTTGTCTCTTCCACATTTTCAAATTTCTAGTTTTCCCAAAAAAAAAAAAAAAAAAAAAAAAAAAGGGAGGAAATTGGAAATTGGGAAATTCAACAAAGCTTCATCAATGGAACACAACTACAATCCTCAAAAGCTTCACACTATCTTCATCAAGATAGTGTGAAGCAAGATCAATTTATGGTGCCAACAAAAGCTTCATCAATGGAGGACAAATATCAATCTCAAAAGCTTTGCACTATCTTCATCAAGATAGTGTGAAGCAAAATCAATTCATGGTGCCAACAAAAGCTTCATCAATGGAGGACAAATATCAATCTCAAAAGCTTTGCACTATTTTCATCAAGATAGTGTGAAGCAAGATCAATTTATGGTGCCAACAAAAGCTTCATCAATGGAGGACAAATATCAATCTCAAAAGCTTCGCACTATCTTCATCAAGATAGTGTGAAGCAAGATTAATTTATGGTGCCAACAAAAGCTTCACCTATAAAGCTTCAACCCCAAAGCTTCACCTATAAAGCTTTAACACCAAAAGCTTCACCTATAAAGCTTCAACCCTTCAACACCAAAGCTTCACCTATAAAACTTCAACACCAAAGCTTCACCTATCAAGCTTCAACACCAAAGCTTCACCTATCAAGCTTCAACCCCAAAGCTTCACCTACAATACAAAATTTCAACACCAAAACATATAAAAGCTTCACACACTCTTCATCAAGATAGTGTGAAGCAAAATCAATTCATGGTGCCCAACAAAGCTTCAACCTCAAAGCTTCACCTACAAAGCTTCAACACCAAAGCTTCACCTACAAAGCTTTTAAATATATATATATATATATATATATATATATATATATATTATTTTTAATTTTTATTTTTTCGAAAATTCGAAAATTCAAAAATTCGAAAATTTGAAAATTAAAAAAAAAAATAATAATAAAAAAAAAAAAAAAATGCCTAGGCCTCCTCTTCTTTGGGCCTAACAACTTTCATAACAAATATATATGAAGAAGGAGTTTTGGGCTACCACTTAGAAAGGAAATGCCTCATTCGTCAACTCCCTCGACCAGAGACTTGGGGGACTCCTACCATATGCTACTGCACCTTGATACTCGGAAGTCTCACGACCACTCAGTGACTTGGATTTTTCAAGTCTCCAAACGAGAAGTTTTCCTCACTCGGGAAATTAAGGGAGCACTACCTCAACCTACATGTTTCACTCACAAAGTTTCAACAGACAAGCTTCAACAAAAGGAAAAATTCAAAGAACTTAGTGAAGAAGGCCTTGGTGTATTTAACACAATACGTTGAAATGAAGCAAATCTTGTTTATTGATATTTCCGATAAGTTACAAATATGTACATATACATGAATCAAAATAAACAAACAAGAGGGAGCCTTCACAAAGGTTGCTCAGGGGAAGTCTCAGCAGTCGGTGGAGCCCCAGAAAGAGAAAGCACCGGAGGGTGGTTATCCGGAGCCTCAGTACTGGACAGAACCCCAGAAGGAGGAGGCATCAGAGGTTGATCATTTGGAGCTTCATTACGCGGTACAGCCCCAGAAGACGATGGCAATAAATGCCTTTGGAACAAACCCATAAACCGCTGATGATCAAGTAAAACATGACCATCAGATTCCTTCATCTGGTCAAGCTTCCTCTTCATGTTTATAGCATAGTCATGTGCGAGCTGGTGCAACTGTTTATTCTCATGCTTGAGCCCTCTAATCTCCTGTTTGAGACTTATCACTTCAGCAGCCAATGATTCAACTTGGCGGGTTCTAGCAAATAGGCGTTGGGCCATATTAGACACAGAACCTGCACACTGAACACTAAGAGCCAGAGAATCCTTAACAGCCAACTCATCAGACCGTTTGGAAAGTAGTTTGTTATCTTTGGGAGTGAGAAGGTTCCTGGCCACCACCGCAGCGGTCATATCATTCTTCATCACATAATCCCCAACGGTAAGAGGACCAGTAGGGGATATGAAGGATGGGCGCCATATATTGTCTGGAGAAGGCGTGGCTGTCTCTTCTCCAAGGTTCAAGTCAAAACGACGGTCGGATGGGCCAGACATTTTCAAAGGTGTTGAAGAAGGAAGAGGTCAGACAAATCAAGATCTTAGAAGTGCAAGAAGGGAGCTTCTACTGGTGGAGATTCAAGTGTGCTGTGGAACTTAATGCCAACCTCTATAAAAATCTGCACTTGACGGAGCTTCAGAAATCGAAAAGGCGTTTGCTTTCTCGAAAGCTGAGCTGCTCAGAGACCACGAGGGCCGATCTCAGAAATCGAAGAAGCACCTGCTTTTTCAGCCTCGTCAGCACCTGTCACATACACACTCAGCTTTGCGGAAATTACGGGCAATCTGTCGAAGATTTCTGGTGAAGTAGAAAGCACGTGAATCTTACTGTTCAATCACCACTCTCCACACGCACCATCAACTCCTTGAGTACCACATATAACTTTGCCAAAGATCTCTGACAAAGTTTAGGCACGAGAATTTCGAAGTTCCAGCTAACCTACTATTACCCACAAGGGTAAAGGAACATCACCATTGCTTGACAACTGGAAAGTCCCTATGTGTGTCGACCTCCGTGTTCTATGGCAAGACAGGCTGGGAAGAACGTCCAACCTTTACTCACATTCGAGAAAAGACTCCCAACATAATTACTTTCTCAAAAACCGAAACGGCACCGCTTTCCGAATCTCGAGAGCCAGATCCCCGACGGGATTGCTTGTTCGAAAACCGAAGAGGCACAGCTCTCAGAACTTCGAGAGCCAGATTTCCTTAGATAAAGCTTGTCTGTAATCTTCACACGCAACATCAGCTTTCCAGATACCACATACCACTTTTTCAAAGTGCTCTAACAAAGTTAAAACACGTGAAGCTGGCAGCTCCCACTACATTGCTGTGACCAAGAAGGGTAAAGGAATAACATTACTACTTGTTATTGGGAAATCCCTATATACATCGACCTCCCTCCTCAACGGACTGGCAAACCTGCAAAAATGCTCAACCCTTTCTCGCATTCGAGAATGCACTCTCAACATAACCTCTCGAAATACTCAGCTTTATTTCCCCCCGATAATACCTCAGCAAATAAGCTACACCAAAAACAAGAGTATCTCATATCATCAGGGTCGAAAGCAAGAGTATCCCATATCATGCTTTCTCCCTGTCATTGTCTTCGTCCTGCATGACAAAGAGAAAGAGAGCAGTCAGTCGGAACCTGAAATCAAACCTCCAATCTGGAACTGACTGCCTGAGACCTTTGCCTGGTTGCTTACTTAGCATTGCTTTCGAGAACTTATCCTCAACTGCTGTCAAGGTCAAGAATTCCACAGGCAAATACCTCATGACAGTTGATCAGATATTGGCTCTTTACACTGAAGCTGCCAAGCGTGGATGAGTCACTATGAAGGAATGTTCTGAATGACCATTTAAATGCAAAGGTTGCACACCACTTCTGCCATGCAAAAGATTGAAGTAGAAGGTTCAACGGTGAGCTGAAACAGATCACTACAGCATGACACCTTTCCATACCACATTCACTATTCCGTCAACAGCAAAAGTATCCCATATCATTAAGGTCGAACGTACTCTAGATTTAATGGACTTGTTTTGACCCTCAAATTCTTGAGTCGGCCTTATACTCTGAAGGGAACCAGAAAACCCTCCAGCACAGTTCAAGAATAAGCCTGTGGAAAGTTACTTCTTCAAAAGCAAAAGTATCTCATATCATCTCTTCTTCATTTGCTTCTCCTTATCCTGGCAGCTGAATGAGAGACAAGGAGAAGGAGAACAATCAACCGGAAGCCAAAGTCAAACCTCCGATCCTGGGTTGCTTGCTTGGAAGTTTGACTGCTTACCTTGTTTGTCACCTATTTCGGTAGATCTCCTAGCTTGGCGACTTGGGGGACTCCTACTATAGGGTTTGTATCGCACTTGACCAAGCCCGAAACTACAAGTAAACTTTAAGTGAAATTGATACATTACCTTGTGCATCTTCATCGGTTAAAGATACCACCCATGGATGGAGGAAAAATACTTCCAGAGAAGATGCCACATCTACATATGAGACAGATAAGGCACGTGAAAATGATACCACACTTCGGTACTTAGAAGTTTCGTGATTACTCAATGGCTTGGATCTTGCAAGTCCCCAACCGAGGAGCTTCCCTCACTCGGGAACTTAGGGGAGCACTGTTTGTACCATACTTGACCAATCCCGAAACTACTGAGCACCGGTTAACGTTATACCGTCAAGGACCCAGAAGAGCTTCCCTTCAACCAGGAGGCCAATCACATTGCGACACGTGTCAACATCAGAAGCCAATCACAGCGCAACACGTGTCAACATCAGAAGCCAATCACAACACGACACGTGTCAATGTTAGAACAAAACTAGAAACTCTCTTCTATAAATAGGGATCATTCTCCCACAATAATCTCTAATGTCATTTTGTACTAAACTATTCACTAGAACTCACAAAATGAGAGCTTGAACCTATGTATTTGTGTAAACCCTTCACAATTAATGAGAACTCCTCTACTCCGTGGACGTAGCCGATCTGGGTGAACCACGTACATCTTGTGTTTGCTTCCCTGTCCCTATTCATTTACGTACTTATCTTCACTAGTGATCGAAGCAACCAAGCGAAGGTCACAAACCTAACACTTTCTGTTGTACCAAAGTCCTCGCTGATTTTGTGCATCAACATGATACATTTGACATGGAGAAGAAAACAAATGAAACATGTGCTTTTTGATGCAAATCATGCTTGTTGTAGTAACATGCCAATGGGATTCCTATAATCTCCAATTATTAAAAGATTGCTGCAAAAATTGGAATATTTCACGAAGAAAACATAGCTTTATAGTCGAATGGTTTTTATCCCTCATTATTATTAAACCTCAGGGAAGTAAACTATCAATCTAGAAACAGTTTTCCTACAATCTACAAACTGGCAGAACAATTTCGAAACAAGATTTTTCGACCGAAACAAACGAAGTGATAGCGAAACTAAAACGACCCCAGAAGAGGGAACTCTTTCACCTTTGCAATTAAAGCTTGGACTTTTACCGTGACTATATCTAATCCTTTCTTCATTTCTCTCAAAAGCAGCAAGCTGGGGAGCTTCTCTGAAAAACGAAAGCAACATGAAGTAAATATCATACATAATTTGTATATCGAAACCCAATTAGCATAATTGCAGAGTGAGAAATTGAACTTACTGCTTTACTCTTTTGTCGGGGATTGCGTTTGAATTTGAAGCGTCTTCCATGCTTGTGAAGTTTCAGATTTCAAAACCCTAAAGGTCGTTCAAGACGTAAAGCTTGATGAGAAAGAATATGAACTAGAAGAAAATGAGGAGGAAGAGAGAAACTTGTGTCGTTGCCTACGAGAGGAAGAGAGGAGGCGGGACTGGAAAAACCCTTGCTGTTCAAATTGAGGTTTTGGGTTTTGTTTTACTTTTTTTTTTTAGGTTTTAGAGCCTATAGATTAAAGATAAATTAGGTTTGATTAGATTAGCAATGTGATTGTGTATATCCTAGTGTATCTAGCGATATCTTGTATATTCCTTTAGCTAAATAGCTAAAATGGTCCATGATATTTGCATAACTTATCACTTTGGTCCCTAACATTTCAAATCGATAAAAGTGGTCCCTGAGATTGTCCACCATCCATCGTTTTTGTCATTCCGTTAAAAACTCCGTTAAGTGTCCTAGAGTTCTTGACCGGAAGTTTGAGCAATTTTCAAAGCTTCGTTACTCAAGCGTTTTTTAACCAAATTCGACCCATAATATATCAAAATGAAGATAAGAAAGTGTAGAATAAGATTATACCTATCCGGAAGCCCAATGGATGCCGGAGATGGCTGGAAAATAGCCTCAAAGTTGACTAGGCCGAGGGAAAACTGGAAAACTCGCCGGAAACTAGGTAAACTTTAAACGTTCATAACTTTTTCAATACTAAACGAAATCAAGTGATTCAAAAAACTAAAATCATACTTCTCGACAAGACAAAGAGAGTGGTACATTTTTAGATGGATAAATCGCTGTGGTTTGGCCGAAAAACGGCTCGAAAGTGGCTAATTCGAGACCAAGATAGCCACTTTCGAGCCATTTTCTGGCCAAACCACAACAATTTAGCCATCAAAAAAGGTATTATTCTCTTCGTCTCATCGAGAAGTATGATTTTCATTTTTGAATCACTTGATTTTGTTGAGTATTGAAGAAGTTATGAACGTTTAAAGTTTACCCAGTTTATGACCAGTTTTCCAGTTTTCCTTCGGACTAGTCAACTTTGAGGCTATTTTCTGGCTATCTTCGGCAGCCACTGGCCTTCCAAATAAATATAATCTTATTCTACACTTTCCTATCTTCATTTTGATATATTATGGGTCGAATTTGATTAAGAAACGATTGAGTTACGAAGCTTTGAAAATTGTCCAAACTTTCGGCCAAGAGCTCCGGGACACTTAATGGAGTTTTTAACGGAAGGACTAAATGATGGATGGTGGACAATCTCATGGACCACTTTTATCGATTTGAAATGTTAAGGACCAAAGTGATGAGTTATGCAAATCTCAGGGACCATTTTGGCTATTTAGCCTATTTTTTTTTAGTAGTTAATATCCTATTAGAGTTGTAATTCTAATAGGGTAAGGAATTAACATTTCCTACTACTATAAATAAATGTACAATGGGGTGGAATATAACACACCTCACAATTACACATATCTCTTTCTCTCTTTATTCCGTACATTCCCTCTCTCTCTAGCTTCCATAATTGTTCAGTAAATTATGTCTACAACACATTATCAACATGTTCTTGACGCTGCGCTATATAGAGTTTATTTTTCAATTAGGGGAGTATTACGTTTTAATCATTCTTTTTTATGATTAATTTATTATTTTATTGAATTGATCTACATGCTATTGATTCAATTTAATTTTTCTGGGTTGAATGTGATACAACACATTGAAGATGCAATTCTAGCTTTCTGAGAAGGATGTTCTACAAATTCAAAGGCTTTTGTAGTTTTCTACCAATCAGGTACACTTAAAATAAAGTAAGATGTTTGAAACAACCATGAAGCATGAAAACATTCCTCATGATGCATGAACCCCTTACATTTATATTTACCTTCCGATATATGTATTGTATATGTTTATATATTTGTTTCATGCATCACGCAATTATATTTGTTATGTGGAATATGTGAGTCAAAATATATTCATAAATTAGAAGCAAATCTAGGGTTTGTAAAACCCTAACAATTTAAAAAAAAAACTAATAATAAAATAAAAGAAGGGAAAATTAGACACTATGGCATCACCACCGTTGGCAAAGTTGCTAGCCTGAAGCCCAGCTGACCATCACAGCAACCAGGCCTCAGCCTGGGGTCAATCTTGATAGGGCCTGAAGCCTCGCGCCCACCAAACCGTTCTGGTCCGATTGCCAGCAAGCCTTTGTGTCTGCTAAGCCTTGTTGTTGCCTCGGCCTGCAACCATTCCACCAGCCTAGTTGGCTGGATCCTTTCCCACAACCCGTGCCTCAATTAGCCAGCCCACGAGGCTGGGCTTAGTCCTCATGCAAACCCGTAGACCAGCACTTTGCTGGGCCTGACCCGTGCCTCCCCTTCAGCCCAAATCAGAAACCCAGCTGCAGCTAGGGTTTCTCTCGCACTCGTAGGCCTCTGGGCCTGCCCTATGCTATGGTCTCGGCCCAATCTCGCCAATAGCTTATTGCTAGGCTCCTATCATTCGGCCTGTGGCCTGAAGCCACTCTATAGGCTTTTATTGCAGCTATACCCGTGCCTTTTGCTCACGACACTTAGCCCATTTTTTGGGGTTATGGTATTTTCGACCCAACGTTATTATTTTAGCAATATTTTGCTTCTACGATCGACCCTGTTTGGTCCCAATAATTGAATTAATTAAAAGTAACCTGCAGTCCATTAATTTGATAATGAATCCAAAATTATTGACCTAAAGATCACTTTTGGATATTAACGATTCAATAATTTATTTTTATACTTTGAACCGTTGACTCACTTTCATAGTCCAGAAGCGCTCACACTTGAGTTCCTGAAGCAACTCAAATCCACAACACTTAAATCAACATATTGCATTCTATGTTCTTACAGAAACTTCTCCTTTATGAACTAAACGTTCATAAACTAAATTGAACCTGTAGTTTCAAATTTAGTGCCTTTAAAACCCGAAGTTTTCATAAAACAATACACCCATGAAAACCCAACTTTTTTCATGAAAACCATGTCTTAGAACTCAATTGTTCTAACTTTGATGCTTATGGATGGTTCATTCCCATAACACCAATCATAATCTTGTTCCCTCCAAGTTCAATGGAATGTCGAACCGTCACAAGTTCGATTTCCCTTATTTGGACGTTTCTAATAGAAATCACTTTTATGTGGGGTACAAGACATTGCCTAAAGCACACCATGATTACGTCTATGAATGAGTACAATTCTGAAGTTTATAAATCCGATCGAATTTTGACTAGAGAATACTTTTCTCGTCTTTCTATGTTTTTAACTCGCTTCTGAAGCAGCAGTATAGAAAGTAGAAGTTTACCAAATTCTCGGATCTGATTATTACCACAAACGTGAAAGAACGACATAAACTCGGTTCTGCTGGAGTCTATCGAATGGCTCGACCTAGTTCAATCACAACTTACCGAAATGTGGTGCCTTGCTTCAGCAGAGGTGCACCTAACGATGCTGCTCTGCTTCACCAGAAACCTATCGAACAGACCCTTCCAGCTTCGATTGGAGCCTACCGAATCCAATTCGAGGCCTGTCTCTTTCACGATCCAATTTCGTTTGTTTTTACAATGTCTGGTAGAATCAGGGCATTCCAATGTGTGGCATCATGCCCGAAGCATGATCTTTGGCACCTAAGACCTAAAAACTTCAAGAATAAGGAAAAATATTCCTGAACCTTAACCCTGCAGAATCTACTTCCATCTCGTTGGAATAGATCATTGGTTATGCACTTGTTCGTGCCCCTACCAATGTTGTTGAAGAGTACCATCCTCATAGTCAATATGTGAGACTAATTTTGCTCCACCAAACACTGTTAGAAGAGCATAATTTTGACATGGATGGCCTTGTTGGCCGAATCCCCTTAGTAAACCATTTACTTTGTGAACATTTTTCCATGTTCTTGGATTCAAGTTTAGTGTATGTTTTACTTATGGATAATCTTATTGATATTGTCTTCAAATACGGGTTAATTGAATCATGTTTATTGTATACATGTGACCGAATTCAATTAAACACATGATTAGGTAGGAATGTGGGAAAGTTAGTTGTTTGGATGAATGCAATACTATGCACACTAACTTTACACCTAAATCACATCTCTAAAAACAACTTTAGGTCTATCCAACCTAATTAAGAGCATTAGCACGCTCCTCGTTGTATGAATGGTACTGAATTACCATTTAATGGACTTTAAATTCTCCCTGTCATTGAGTTTTTAAGGATATTTGAGAGAATAATGATCATAAATGAAACCATCGAAGAAAATAGAGTGGAATATCTTTGCACCACCTCTAAAAATGAGCATGCAGTTTTGATTTGGGGCCAATGGGTTGTCTCTCAACTGGGAACACACCACCTGTGGTCGGCCTGGAGCCTAGTGATTGATCAGTTTACTTGCTTTGGCATGACCATTTGGGACACTTAGGTCGAATAATGATGCTACGACGCATCTCCTTACCCATCTTGTGCCTACAAGCACACTTTGCCAAACCTGCTCATTAGGGAAATTGATTTTCTATATCATTCCTCGCAAAGATACGAAATCACCCTTTTTCATAGTGGATTCACGGGAATATATGTGGACTAATCCAACCAAAATGAGAGTACTTTTGGCTTTGGTTGATAAATCGACAAACTGGTCACATGTTTGTCCACACACATTGCTGCTAAACCTCCTGGCTAATTAAGGGTTCACCACCCTACTTATTCCACAAAGTCCGTGAGACTGAATAATGCCGGAGAGTTTATATCAACGGTTTTTGATAAAGTATTGCATGTATTTTGGGTTTATAATTGAACATCGAATTCCCATATTCACCCCAGATAGCCTCGCCTAGCGATCATAAAGCGCAATTTAAATGATCGCCCGAATTTTGGTAAACGTACCAAGTTTTTAGTTTCTTCCTAGGGTTATGCAATCTTGTACGTAGTTATGTTGGTTTGCCTTAAGGCTCATTGCCACCCAACTTATATGACGTTACAATTGGTTACTGGGTATGAACTTGATGTTTTTCGTATTTACGTATTTGGGTGTGCATTCCATGTGCCAAGTTGTGTCGCCGCAACGTACCAACATAGGTCCTAAAAGAAGGATGTGAATCTTTGTCGATCATGATTCTCCTTCACACTAGCTCTCTTAGAGCCTTTGCACATGATCTCTTTACCGCTCATTTGCAGGTTATCACTTTAATGAGACAGTCTTCCCGCTGTTAAGGGGAGATAAGAACATCAATGTTTCTGTAGAACGGTGCAAAGTTGTGTGGACGTTGCCCACTATGTTTCATCTCGATTCCCATACCGCACAAGTGTGATAAGCAAGTGCGATGAATTCTAGCTTTCAGAATGTTGCTCCAAACGCATTCCTCTGATCAGCTAAAGTGACGAGATCATATACCAGCTGCAAACATGCCTGCAAGGATAGATGTACTTAACGGAAGTCGAGTCAACATCATTGGAAGGTGTGCCACCCCTATTAGACTGTTTAGAAGCCCCTGTTGGACGGTTCGGTACACTGGCGGATAGCCAATTAATATGTCTTGGCCTGGATCATGACATATCACTCGGTTCGTAGGATTTACTTCCCTAGAAGAGGAAGACACGACACAACAATGAATCTAAACTCGATCACTGTCTTATATCATTTCCATCTCATGAGATTAATTCGGATTACTCCCAAGACTTGAAGTTCTTGGTCCAGTATACTAGTTTGGATGCGCTAAATGGAATTGAAATGAGATTACCATCGATGATGTTTTCACTTATATGATAGCTATTGACATAAATGAAAAGTGACGATATCAAACCATGTTCTGTTGATTAAGTGACAACGTAAAACTGATTGGACAACCAAAATTACAATTTAGGTTAAATTCCTTACCAAAGTGTGTATTGAACCTGTCGTTCCTACACTGCCCAAGGTAACCCTGTTGTGTTACAAGTGAGAAATGAAGCGTCATGAGATGAATGAAATAGTGCGAAATGATGCACGCCTTATGGCGCAAGGTTTTTCTCAAACGTCATGTGATTGATAACAGCATTATGAAATGTGGTTAATGTTTTCTCCATGGGGATATAGATACGGAGATTGATATGTAAGTTCTCGAAGAATTACATGGACTGGTTCAAATAGTTCTAAAACCATGAAACACCCTCTTAACTTGTTTGAGGCGTTCACTTACAATCTGACGGATGTGGTATACCCATCTAAGTGATTATTTGATCACTCAGAGATATGAATTATTCCCTTGCTTGTTAAACTATGAAGTCTTATTCTTAATTACTAGAGTTATAGTTTATGTCGTTAATACGAATCTCACTAAGACTCCAGAAGAGCTTAAGAAAACTGTCTCACACTTGAAGATGGAATTTGAGATGAATGATCTTAGGAAAACTTGTTTATGCCTTGACCTGAAGTTCAAGTGTTGTTCTGACAGTACCTTGGTCTACCAGTCGAATTACACCCTGAATGTGTTACCTTTGAGTATACTTATGACCGTCCATACCTTATATGTAAATGAGACCATTGAAGAGATTATGGAATCCGAAATTCCATATCTAAAGTTCAATTTTGCGCTTCGTTGTACTTAGCTCATTGTATTAGACAGGACATCTCATTCGCTGTTGATTTATTGGTAAAGATGCAGCACCGTGCCTACATGTAACCATTGGATTGGTATTAAAGACGTACCTTAAAGGTACTACATGGTCAAATCCCAACGCATCTTGAGCAAATTCAACCCCCCGATCCTTAAAATGATGCTTGCCTTATTTGTTATGCTGACGCTGGTTACTTATCAAACCTGCACAAGGTAAAATCCCTAAATGGTTATGTCTTTATCGTTAGGGATATCGCAATATCTTGGATATCCATGATATGACCTTAGTTGAAAAATCTTCGAATCGTTCCCAGACTCACTTCATTTCACTATGCCACAAGTGAGACATGGTTAGTTCTTGTTGAACATATTCAAAGTACTTGCTGTTTTCATCCATCGTTGAGTCCCGATCTATGAAGACCATGTATCCACCCAACCAACGCATGATACATCAACGAAGTCAACGCCAAGATATATTACGTCTACATCTACATCAGTAAAACATCAGGAAATTGAAATCATGCAAGTCGATCCCATACAACCTTGTTGACCTTTACACGACGTCATTGCCGAAGTTAACCTTCCAGGAGCTTGTCTGAGGAATTGGTATGCCTAACTATCATGTGCAATGCTTGTAGTTCTCATTTGGAAGTTATGTCAAACTCATGGGGAGTATCCAGAAGTATACTCACTTTATCTTAATGTATTCTTTCTCTCTACGATTAGGAGCATTTTCCCACTAGGTTTTTGCTACCCAACTAGGTTTTAACGAGGGACCCATCCTGGGCTGATTATACCCATATGAGCTCTTCTACTTGCGTCCAAAAGACATATAGTTTTGACTTAATGCATATTTTCACTTTTCTTCTTAGTTTATGAGTTTTTCTCCTACCTTGGGTTTTACCATATCGAGGTTTTGTGAGTCTTACTTTTTTATGCATTCTTTCGTTGATCTAAGACTCGCATTTGTTCATTGTGCCGACGACTTCATCAACTGTACTTGCTTCATCACTGAAGACTTGATGCGCCATTCATTTAAGTATTTACACACTCAAGGGGGAGTGTTGCAGTCCTATTAGATTAGGAATGTGATTGTGTAAATTCTAGTGTATCCAGAGATATCTTGTATATTCCTTTTAGTAGTTAATATCCTATTAGATTTGTAATCCTAAAAAGGTAAGGAATTAACCTTCCCTACTACTATAAATAAAGGCACAACGAGGTGGAATAGAATACAACTCACAATTACACATCTCTCTCTTTCTCTCTCTATGCTGCACCTTCCATCTCTCTCTAGCTTTCACAATTATTCAGTAAATTATGTTTACAACAAGTTTTTGGCTTTTTAATTAAAAAAAGGGGCACACCTCTTTTTACTTCTTATACAACCTTTATTAATTTTCTTTTGATCTTCTTTAATTCATTTAATTTGACTGCTGCAAATTAAAAGGATGTGTAGCACACCCCTTTAAATAGAAAAATAAATCTTTAATCAACTATCTTTTTTTTTTTTTTTTGGTCAAGCGATAGATTTGTTCGATTAGGAAGCCGACCGTTCGAATCCACGTTGTGGTGCAAGGGCAACACTCCTCCCCATCACTATGGTAGATGGTCACTTGCTTTAATCAGCTATGTAAATGACTAGTATCTACAAGCTAAAGAGTAAGTTAAATATATATTTTTTTAACAAACGATAGTATCTACACTATAGGGAGATGGTGGGTTAGCAATAATGTGGTTCAAATTCGTATTTGGCGAGAATAGAACTTAAGACCTCTCACTTACAAGCGAAAGAAGAATAATACTAGATCGTAGTACTACGTGACAAAAGTAAGTTAAATTTTAACCTAAGTTAATATAACTAGTGGCTCATCGATTGGCACGTTTGGGACTTTCAAGTGAGCAATGAAGTGTGGGATTTGAACCAGGAGGATCCTCGTTGGATCCTCTTTGTGAGGATCCTGAAAATCCTCAAATCACATCCGTTTATTGTATATCGTACGGTTAAAAATCATTGTAAATTTTTATATTTAAAATTGAATATATATATTATCTGACAAAAACTGACCGCATGATGTACAATGAACGGATGTGATTAGAGAATCTCCGGGATCCTCACAAAGAGGATCCAGCAATGATTCTCTCGTAAATTTGAAGACCCCTTGATATCATGAGAGATCAGGGAAGAATAGTTTATCTTTATAACTAAGGTGCGAAACACTCTTTGTTTCTTCAACCGGATTAAAATTGTCGGCAATTTTTTTATCGAAGCCCTTTATTTTGCATCACATCCTCTATGTACTGTACCAATTTCAAATTCCTTTACATATGAATGTCGTACCTTGAACTAAAAAAACAATAACTATTACCGGAAGTGGTGATTAGCAAAATAACATTTGGATCATTTTGCTAACTACAATAACAAAAATTTAGCTAATATTATTGGAGATGCTTTGGGAGTTTGTACTGGTTTGGTATTAAGATGCTTTTATAAAAAGTGGGTATAAAAAAAGATGAGCTCATAAATGTGTTTGATAAACATTTAAAAACAGTTTATTTTCACAATTTTGGGTGAAAAAAAGCTGATAACATGAAGTAGCAAAAATAAGCTTTCTCACATCACAACATAACCAATTTTTTTTCAAAACACGACAATACCGAACCAGCCCCTTATATTATATTACAAGTGCTCGTTTTTTTCTTTTTAAAAAAGTAGAAAAAAATTGTGATGGTTGTAAATTCCTTTGTGACCTGCGGCGTCGTCCGTCTGTAATCGAGCGCTCTCTCTTCCTCTCCAAGCACTCTCTGCGGAACAGCGGAAGTCTAAATTTTTCTAGGGTTTGAGACAGAAATCTCTGAACTGAAGCTGAGAGAGAGCTGTAATGGTGTGGTGGATTCCGTAAGCAGCTCCATAATTTACAGTCGATGGAAAACTCAGACTCTGACGAGCCAGAGAAGAAGAGGCCTCATTTGAACTCCCTTTACCCCACCATGGCTCGTAGCTCCTCCACCTCTCCGCCCAATAACCACAGCGTAATCCCTCTCTCTCTCCCTCTCTCTCTCTACTGTCTGCTTGTTTGCTTTTCTATTGAATTTTTGGGTTTGAGATCAAAGGTATGTGATCGAAGGGTGAGGGGATTCATTGGGTGTGTTTAATTTCTGCTTTGGATTTGCTTTTGAGAATGTTACAATTTCTGCTCTTCTCTGTTGGGTTGTGGAGGAAGTGTACGAAAAGGGGAATCGAATTGCAATTTTGGGAGTAGGATAAAAGGGTTTCTGTTTAATAATGTTGTAATTTGGGGTAACAGCAACACGGTTATGCGGTTAATTTCTTTTATGCAGCCATTTCTGGAGTTAGTGTGATAATCTATGTATATGCACATAGTTAGATGAGTGTACGTTTATGGTTCGATGTGTCTCGAGTACACATTAATTTTGATTTGAAATAGAAAGCAGATTGAAAATATTTGTATGTGTATTTTGTGTATGTATGTCCGTCCAGGTCGATGCATCAGTTCTCCAGATACAGAACCAGCAACTTAATCAGCTGGTAGACAAACAGAAGCTTGACTTGCAAGATCTTGAGGCGAAAATTCAGGAACTGAAGGATAAGCAAGGTTCTTATGATGATTTCTTAATGACAGTGAATAAACTATGGAATCAGGTTATCTTGAATGTTTGGTTGGTTTACTTCCTTTTTATAGTCTGTATTTGTACACCAGGATGACATGCACTTTTTGCTGACAGAGATTTCATTGTTTTGCTATTTAGTTGGTTGATGATCTAATTCTGCTTGGACTATGTGCTGGAGGAGCCCAAAATGCTTTAGAAGTTTTGGATGGTGCTGATTATTCTCGTGGTATTTTCGACCATATCCAAATTTTAGTTTTTTTTGGTCTCATCATGTAAATTGGATTAACCTGAAGTTCTTTGTAGGCTCAATTCCATCGTGTTCTGCGGAAGAGATGTTTCTTTTTAGACTCTTACAACAAGATTCTTTAGAAGCTAATGGCAATGATGAAATTGTTAAATATGTTGAAGAAACTCTGGCTTTGCGGCATACGTCTACTATGGACTTGTTAGAACTCTTAGAACAGGCAATTTATACTCATAGGGAAAAAACAAAGAACATATCCCACACTTTGGATGGAAAGATATCTTCAGAAGGTCAGAGGTTCAACTTTATATTCATAGTTGTACAAACCAATTTCATAGGATCACAGTTGCATTTTATAACATGTTTTGAAGGAGTAAGTGCACTAGGAAATATGTATTGAACATAGACCGTCTTTGCTTTCTTGCAATTCTCAGAGGCTATCATCCAGTTTCCTAAAATTGATGATATGATGGAGAGGGAGGTTAAAAATCTACGTGAAGCGATTGATATTCTTCACCTGAAGCATAAAGAGTATGCTGGCATAATTCGGACTTACCTCAGCAGCCATTCAAGAGATCAGTCTGAAATTAGGCGCATTACAGGTTCCTGAGATTGTTATTACGACAAACCTTTGTTTTTATGCACATGTCACTTGAAGTAAAGCTCATGGAAGCACATGTAGAGATACATCGTCATGTATTTTTTTTTTCTTGGGCGAAACATCATCATATTTGATACCTATAGATTTTAGGAACTATGTTCAATTTGTAACAGTATCAAAATTTACCAAGTTTTTCTACGCTGCCTTTGGAGTGTGTTGAATGCGTAAATTTTTTGTTACGGGTGACAGGTGAGCTGGATGACAAAATGGCTGACCTAGAGTTGAAGAGAAGGAAACTAGTGAATCTGAAAATGCAAAAGGATGTTGCATCTGCGGTGCAGAACCATACTTCTAGTGCACTTAATGGAACCCTGTCACCTGAAAAATCAACAGAAAGGACAATCAGCTTGCGAGAACTTAGAAATGCAATCGAGGAAACAAAGGTATAGATGTGTTTCCAAACCTCCATCCTACCGGCTTCCTTTCTCTTCTCTCTCTCTCTCCCTCTCTCTCTCTCTCTCACACACACACACACACACACATTCATCTTGATGTTTTTGAGCATATATTGCAGATACTAGAAGCCGACCGCCTTTCTGAGTATCAAGAGGCACACGAAGAAAATGTAGTGCTGTCAAAACAATTGCAAGAATTTCAGGTTTCCAATTTTTAATTCAAGTTTTGATAGTTATTCATTTTTTTTGAAAGATTTCATTGTCTGTTTACTTCTTTGATAAAAAACTGTATGTTTGTCCCAGGATGAAGTGGAGGATGACAAATATGTACATTCATCGAGACTGTACACTATGCTAAATGATCAACTCCAACATTGGAATGCAGAATTGGACCGATACAAAGCAATGACTGATTCTTCGCAGGTTAAATTGCTTGGTTTATTTGCAGATGCTTGGAATGCTTGCCCTATATTTTTTGTATTTTAAAAGTTTAATTTCAGGCTGACAGGGCTCTTGTTGTGAGAAGGGAGAAGGAACTAAATTTTAAATTAGAGTCAGTAGATGCAGTTAGGAATGCCATTGACAATTCTGATTCTAGGATTGAAGAACTAGAGCTTCAGCTGCAGAAGTGTGTAATTGAAAAAAATGACTTTGAGATAAACATGGAAGAAGCTGTCCAGGATTCAGGTAAAAGTGATAAGTTTGATATTTGTTGATAGTTACTGTGAATTTACCCAAGCTTGTGGCACTTAAAATGCTTTTTTCTGCAGGACGAAAGGACATTATAGCAGAGTTCCGTGTGATGGCCTCATCGTTGTCTAAAGAAATGGGAATGGTGGAAACTCAGTTGAAGCGGTGGAAGGAAACAGCTCATGAAACACTTTCTTTACGTGACAAAGCCCAATCATTAAAAGCTTCATTAAGTACAAAGGTCTACTTCCATTCCCAGTTAACTCTCTCATACAGTCATACTCATATCAGTTGTACTGCTTTTTTTTCCGTTTATTGTTTGGAGGTGATGAATACAGATCAATGGTACTCGTGCAATTTGGAAAGAAAGGGATACAATGATCTATATGATTGTGTTGCAAGAATCAACTCACACAAACACACACACATGTATACTGTATGCATAGTGTAATCCAGTTTTTATTTTCTTTCTGCAAGTTGGTTTTTTGGGAGAACTTCTTTCTGATCTTAGTAAAAGATTTCATATTAATGGTAACTGATTGGGTTTCTAATAGTTTTATGATTTATACTTTTTAGTTGTTACTGTTAATTAGTATTTAATTGTGGAATATTCTCTGAATTTCTCAAATTTTTTTTCGAAGACAAATGAGCAAAAGAGCCTTGTGGACAAGTGTGGCGAACAGGTGATAGAGATAAAGTCTCTTAAGGCATTGGTGAGATTCTCTATTAGTCTTGATTACTGTTGCCTTCACTTCTATTGGATCCATGTTTTTCGATTTTTTGACCATTTAAATATAGGATTTTCTTTTTTTAGGCTTCATCAATGCCTTTGATATATACCTTTCTATGTTTCAGTTTATATCAACTCTTCTACATGTAGGTCCTTTGTATATCTGTGCCTGATGTTTGATTTTAATTCTATCCAATTTGAGATTTTAAGATTCACTTTTGACCGTCTGAGCCTTATAAATTATCCTGTAAACTGTGTTTCTCAGTCAAATAAAGTTTTGTATATATTTTTTTCGGTTAAGAATTTTTATTTATTGTAAAGCCTCATGAGTGTTTTTGGAACTTTCAACGTAATGCTTCAGTTTGATCTTCAAGGCAATAATACTGTGGCGGAATTATTTGTTTATATCCTTGAGGGTAGTTTTGTCCAATTTGTTTTAGAAATTACTCTTTTTTTGGTTTCTACCATGGAATTACTTATTTAAAAGGCCAAAGGTCATAAATGTATTAAAAAAATATGTATCTACTTATGGCCTAACAAGAAAATAGTTAGAGAAGAAAATATGTAGATATTTGTTACCATTTAATAACATTTTAGTTTGAAGACACATGGAATGTACTATAACTGGTCTCATGTCAGTAATTGATGAAGATGTACTTATTGCAGATTGAGAAGTTGCAGAAAGAAAAACTGGAACTGCAGATCTTTTTAGACATGTATGCACAGGAAAGCTATGAAAACAGGTAAATTTGTTTCCTGACTGCCACATGGGGGCAATGTAGGGATTTTGTATAAAAGTATAAGCTTATATATGTACGTTTATTTGTTTTTCTTGTTCTCATACATTTTGGAGGGTTTAAATTGTTTTCTTTTGGGGTAGACATAGAATGCAGTAATTTCATCATTATATGATTTGTGGATTTGACTAAATCGTGTGGCAGTTCTATTAGGAACTATTTTGGCTTTCAGTTATCTAATTGAGATTATGAACATCTTTACGTTTCCTTATGTGCTTCTCGCATTCTCTATTCCATATAAATGGATCTAGGGTATTTTCTGTCAGTACATTTAAGATTTGATATTTAATTTCAGAGACTTGATGGAAGTCAAAGAATCAGAACGTAGAGCTGACTCTCAAGCTGAAATGTTCAAGAATGCATTGGATGAACATAGTCTAGAATTAAGGGTGAAAGCAGCCAATGAAGCGGAAGCTGCTTGTCAGCAAAGGCTTTCTGCTACTGAAGCTGAAATAACTGAATTCAGTGCCAAACTTGATGCATCAGAGCGGTTAGTTTTATTGGTTCCATTTGGGTTTTGAATATAGTAGCATACTGGTATTTTTTATTTTTTTTTTCCTGAGCTTTTTTGTGTTTTGTTGGCTTGGGTTGGGCAATCTCTGTGTCTTTTCTTTGCTCTTCAACGTAATCGTGTCCTTTACATATAGAAGGGTAGCAGTATGTTATTCATTATCTAGATGCAGTGTTTTCACCGGACACGCACATAATTTGGAAAACATTTTTAAACATTTGTCAGTAGGTTAATTAATCTAAAGGACCAGTAATTTGTTGCCATGTGTAAGTTAGATGGGCTTTTGATAACCGATAGATGTAGCATAGGAATGTTGAGATGTCAAACTTGATACACACTGAGCTCAGTTGAACAGTGTATGTATTTAACTACCACTGAAGATGAAATTGGTTAATCAAGGCAAACTTGGGTGCTTTTGATTTTGAAAGTTTGGGCCTGTATAGGACTGCGTCTATAGGAAGAACTTTTGTAAAAAGAGCTTTTATTAGAAATTTAGAAGCATGTCGCATTTTTTTATTAAAAAACCAAACAGGCCGGTAGTGGATGACGCAATAGTGGTAGGAATATGTTATTATTCTATATTTATGTTAGTGTCATTCTTGCCCCCTGTTACCAACAAACGTTATGGACATGTCCTCCCTGTTATTCTATTTTGTAATCTTATTTTAAACTCTTTAGTTGCAAACGGATCTCATTCATTTTCACTTGGTAATATTTGTTTCTTTTGATAAAAATACATTACTATTCTGTTTCTCAGCTGTTAGATAATCATTTTGTTTTCTTTCACTAAAATAAAACCCGTGTATGCAAATATGCCTGAAAGCATAGTAATTCTATGCTTTACCTTTATCTGCAGGGATGTTATGGAGCTTACTGCGGCTATTGGAATTAAAGACAAGGAGGCAGAGGCTTATATATCTGAAATTGAGGTGCTGTATTTATACTTATCTCGTTGTTCATATCTGCAGGTTTTGTTCCTCAATAATTGACACGAATTGTTGGTCTCACTTTTCTGTTTCACCTACTCATATCTTTTGAAAAACTTATTTTGTTCCTGCAGACCATTGGTCAGGCATATGAAGATATGCAGACTCAAAACCAGCATCTGTTGCAGCAGGTGACTGAGAGGGATGACTACAATATCAAGGTCTCTATTAATATTTTTGTTGCTTTATTTTCGTCCACATTATGACTAGGTTTATTGCTGCGGTGGAATGGCGGCTCATTGTCCTTGGTTTTTAAACGATGTCTTTGGCGGTGCAGCTCGTTTCGGAGAGTGTGAAGATAAAGCAAGCACAGAGCTATGTACTCTCTGATAAGCAGGCATTAGCGAAACAACTTCAACAAGTAAACACATCATTAGAATCTCTAAACATGAGAGTTTCCTATGGTGAAGAGCAGGTATGGTGACTCGTATGCAGAAATTTATTTTCATCTGTTGACCTTTATCAAGCTGAGTATTTTAATCCTGCAGATGAAGGCTCTCCTGACAGATGCCATAAAAACTACTGAGGAAGATAGGCACCTTGCAGTCGACGTAGAAACTGCCAAGTGGGAATTGGCTGATTCTGAGAAGGAGTTGCAGTGGTTGAAATCTGCCTTTGCTTCTTCTGAGAAGGAACATACGCACATTCAAAAGGATATTGATGATGTCCAATTGGAATTAGACAATGAAAGGTAATGTTTTGTTTGTTTTGAGTACAATGGATTTCATGGAATTTCTTATTCTATAGCCAATCGTATATACAATCTAGGAAGCTAGTACAACTTTATGCAGATACAGTTTTGGCATGTAAGATCCCATTTCCGGTTTCACTTATTGTAGATGTACACTAGAATTACACGCCTCAGGTGAGTTTGTAAGGAATTCATGAGCGCTCGATCAGATTTTGCAAGTTTGGAAATTCTTTATGCAGGTTGCAGCTATTAGTTGTAATAATAGGTCATAAATGTATCTCGAACAAGTTGGATTCTTGTGCAGAAGCTCGAGGAAGAACCTTGAGGAAGAACTTGGGGAATTGAACAGCGTGGTTGCTGAGATGAGTTCTGAAACTGGAGAGGCTGCAATACAGAAACTCCAAACTGAAATTAAATTCTGCAAGAATATTTTGCAGTGCAGTGTTTGTACTGATAGGCCAAAGGAGGTAAGGAAAATATTTGCTGCCTATACCGTTGTCTAACCAGTGTTTGATGTACAAATTTGTCATCATTTCCTAAATTTTCCGATGAACTGAGGGATGTTGGTTTTAATTATTTGATTGGCAGGTTGTAATTGTGAAGTGCTATCATCTATTTTGCAATTACTGTGTTCAGAAAAATCTAGAGATCCGTCATCGTAAGTGTCCTGCCTGTGGAACTCCGTTTGGTCAAAATGACATTCGGTTTGTAAAGATATGAACAGAGAGAGTTCCCGATATCCTGTACTTATTATGACCTCCTCCCGGCCCGCCCGCCAGCCCTTTTTGATTGCTCAGTATCTTGTATAAAATGGCATAGCTTGTAGTTTTTCTTGTCGCAGTAGTCCGACATCGGAACTGTGGTTTTAGTTGTATAGGTTTTGTTTTGTAAATGAGTTTCTTTTCTTTTTTTGTTTTAGTGTTTGTTATCCTTTATCTATTATTTCCAAATAATGTAGTTGAAAAATAAGACACAAGTGAAGAGAAAAGGTTTAATGTTAATTGCACCTGCCAGAAATTCTGTCGCTTTTTTATCTACGTTAGTTGGTTCATCGGTATATTGTTGTAACTTATAACCTATGTTAATTGCACATGCCGAGACTCGAAATATTTTGACAATGTTCCACCTATGTTCAGTTTCCATCTCCAATTTTTTCAATGTTTGATTAAATGATTTTCACGAGCTAACTTATCATGACTGCGTTACAGACTAAGAAACCGTTTGATAATTATTCTTTTCACTTCTTGTTACATGAAAAATTAAAAATAGTAACCAAACAAGAGACGGAGTAGTTATCAATCGTTAAGATTTTACTTCTTCCTAATGTTTTGTGTGGATTCTCTTTTCTTCTAGTGAATGGCATTAGTCAGTATAGGACATGGTCCCACATGACGGTGACAAATCAACCTATTGAGTTGTTAATGAGTTGTGTGTAAAGTAGAATCAAACTAAATGAGTCTTATTGAGTGCTCATTAACAACCTAATGGGTTGATTTGCCACCTCTAGCCCTGCCATCCATTAATCCAGGTCTGCAGCAACATAAGACAGCAGAGAGACTGAGAGAATGGATCCTCCAGAGAGCTGGATCTGGAAGCCTTTCTTTTTCGAACCCTTCAATCAGGAGAGTTCAAATCTTCTGCACCAATCTGGTGGACGACATTGTTTTGTTTATTTGTACCAAGAAAAATGTCGCCTCTCACTAAGACAAAGGCATACGAAAAAGAACCACAGGAAAAAAACCTCCAAGTCCCCAACATTTTAGGGAAACTTTGATTTATATTAGGGTTCCAAGAAAATGAATGATTTATATTTTTTTTATTTATATCCCCAAGAACTGGATCCCAGACTTTCGTTGTTGGAAGAAGCGGGACCTTCTAAACGAATATAGTCGTACATAATTCCTTGGAAAGGACTTATACTCAATGCTCGAGTTAGAAAAATGGTATTGTTCCCTTCCAGCAGCTGAGCACCTGGAATGTCGACACTGTACAACCTATACAGCCCATGAATTCCATGCCTTGCTATCGTATTGTCGTTTCCAATTTGTCCTGTGGAAAATAGTGGATTGCTCGCTTCCAGGTCGTTGATCCGAACCTTGACGATGAGATAATCAAACAAAATTTTCTCAGTAAAAATATAATGGCATTTCTGTTAATGGTTATGAAGTTGTAAGAGTGAAAAAGTAATACTTGTAATTCAGAAACATGTGCTGTTGCCAGTGCTATTCGTAATGTGTAGGTATTGTTCTTGCCCACAGTGTCAAGTGTGAACCTAATCTGCCATGTTGATCCTTGGTATGTGTTATTACCTGTCTTCCTGCAGGAAAAACATAAGATCTTAATTAGCCGAATATTAGAAATTAGCAAATGAAAATCTCGATGTTAAAAAGAGGAAGATTACATTTTTCTATCGCTTCTTGTAAAAAAAAAAAAAATTAATAATAATGATAAAAAAAAAATTAAAAGAACATATTAAACTTTCTGATAACATAACATGCCCTAATGCCGCGACATATACATAATTTGTGAGTAAATTAATTACCTAGTAACCTGAGCGAAGTAAAAATCTTTTCGATAATCGTTAACACCCACTGTGTAAACCAAATCATTGTATGGATACAGTTCTGCATATCTTTCCCATAATCCATATTGCCTAAACCTGTCAAGTACCATAGAGACATCTGAATTTCATGATATATATAGCTAGCTTGTGATTAAAACTAGAAATTTTAGGTTAGAGAAGAAAATTATTTGCAAGAAGATGCAAACCTGTCAGTGTGATTGACGTAGAGTTTGTTAATGTGGTTTGGATTAGGATCAGGAATATAAAACTCTGCTGCAGTTCGGTCTGGGATGCCTATTTCCCAGAAAGTTGGGCCACTTCTTGGAGGTTCATATACAAGTGTACCCACATCAACATTACAACCTGCAGCTTTATTTACATTTTAGATACCATACATAGTGAATTTATAAAACTATGATCATTGATCAATACACAAACGGTAGATACTAACCAAACTGCCTCACGACGTTCTCAACCCAACTCACAAAGTATATATAACTACTAGAGTTAACCTAATTACGTGAAAACAGAAAATGTGTAGAAAATAATATTAGACGTATCTATATATTTTGCATACCAAAAATAAAAAACAAAAACAAGAACATATTATTGTACAGAAATAAAACAAGAGTAAAACATGACCTGGAGTTATAATTACTTCAGCATCATGTCGATAGTCACCAATAAAACCAGGAACCCATGCATAAACATTATAGATCCCTGGACGTATTCCACTTATAGAGAAGAAGCCTTTATCGTTTGCTTTGGTCCAAAATTGGTAACCCTGTAAGAAAAATATCATTGCTGAGATTGCTATATCATACAGAGACAAAATATTATAATATTTTGGAATGAGGGGACTCTGAATATCAACCTATATATCAAGGTGTTAGTATCGTATGGAAATTTGAGAATTAAATATATACCTTGCATTCTAGTTGCCATGATCCAGCATCTCCTGGAGCTGCCAACCCTACCTGTGTACCATCTCCGAATATGTCTTCAGTATTGATATACCTACACAATTATTGAAGTTAAGTTAAATTTTCCTTAATTAGGGACAGACTCCCTGAAAAATTAAATGGTGATTAGTAAGGTTAATATGCAACAGTCATTTACCCGTCACGTACTAGTAATCTGCCGGTAACAGTACCCCGTTGATCCGATGATAGAAAGTCTTCTGAACTTGGGAAGTCGTATGGCCAGCTTTGAACCTCAGTTTTCATCTGAAAAATGTTGCAAGTTCACAGTTCAATCCATTAATGTTTTTTAGAAATACAAAAAAAAAATGTATATACTTAATTTGCTTTTCTTGTGATATTAACCTGCTGCTTAGCGTCCTCCCATAGCTGCTGAAGTGGGTCATCTTCAGTCACCAAAGAATTAAGATAGATAAAAATGGGGCCAAGAACTTTCTTCCATGGCTCACTGGGCTTAAATTCTATTATCAACTCCGCTCCGGAGTAATGGGTGCTATGAAATATCTGATGATTCCATGACAAACAGATGATCAGTGCCAATAGAGTTGTGAGGAATGTTTTCTTCTTTCTTCTAAAGTGTTTCTTTGTTAATTAATTAGACAGTCTAATATGTTAAATATGTAATAAAATGCGAAAATCAAGGAGAGATACTCATAGGGAGGGACAAGGATTGTCTGCCCTCCTAGTTGTGGTGCCCTTCCATGCCCTCCTATTTTGTGTGGTCACGGTTAAGCCATGTCAATATTTTATATTTTTAGTGTTTTTTGTCTTATTATCTCATTAAAAAATTAATATAAAATATTGACGTGGCTTAACCGTGACCGCACAAAATAGGAGGGCATGAAAGAGCACCACAACTAGGAGGGCAGACAATCCTTATCCCATATGGAGAGCATCCAAGACACATGCATGTTGTACTTTTATTTCTTTGACTAAGATTTTTTAATTTGAGGTTTTCTTATTAAGGTTTTAACGAATCAACATAAACGCATTCAACACTATCTCAATGATCCAAATAAAGTTGTAACTTTTTTCTTCTGTAGGATTTTTCCCACTTTTTATAAACTAGGGATCAAAAAGTAATGTTGTACTATTAATTCTGGATGATCTACATAGTAAAGCGGCATATGTTGTATGGCGGTAACACAATATACAACACTCTCATTCCACTTCAATCTCTACAAAAGTTCTCTCATTTGACTATTTATAACATCATTTATGTTATAATATATGGAAAAAATTATACAATGTAGCCATAGTTGAAGAATATGAAGGAATGAATTTAAATGGCAGGAGTCAAGTTTGCTTTAAAATAAAAATGAAGAAAAAGAAGCGTACTTACAGCTAGGGTGGTTGGCCCAACATGGGAAGTAAGGCATTGTTTGAAGGGCCCACCAGATTTGAACTCTTGACTAGGAGTAATCTGCCAGAATCCCACGGGTGGTTCAGTGGATATCCATCCATGAACCCTATTTTCTTTGTTCTCAATTGAGTATAGATACTTATCATCCACCTGCAAAAGTGGACCAAATCAAATCCCTAAATCAAACAGAGAAAGACGATCAATCCAACAGATATAGAAACTATGTGAATTGTTAATTATATGATTAAAAATGCTTTCTTGTCTAACAGCTTGTTATAACATAATGAATATCGACTAATATAACATCTTGTACAAGTACCTTGCTGACAATAGATTTTTTGCATAAGTAACCGTTACATGCATGGCTATCAATTTTAGTATAATATCAAAAGTGGAGAATAATATGACGTGTTTTAATGTTTTAATTTTGACCATTAATATTAAATTTAAGAGTGTGTGACTATAAATTCTTGACCAACACATGGGTAAGAGAACGAGACTCAAATAGCAAGTAGAAAAAAATTGTTTTCTTTTTTTTTTCTTCTAATTGTTGGACTTGTAGGGAAGTTGGTTTTTTAAGTGACAATAGGAAAAATGATTGTTAGAAGAAATTAATACTTCTCCTTTGAACTGTGGCTCCACGGGATTGACAAGCAAGACTGCCTCTGGGTAAGCCAAGGCTTGGCCTCTTCCTTGCAACCGATCATCTGGAAGTGGCATGTATCTTTGCCTTTTGTCTGATATTGCCATGTAATGAAACCTACGCAAAGATTAATAAGAAAATGAAAACAAAATAATGAAATAAAATTAGTTTTATGCTAGGTGAATTTTGCATAAATGAACATTAACTAATTAATTAAGAGTTTGTTCGGAAGTACTTTGAGAATGACAGAAATTGTTTTCGGTAAAATTGATTTTGGGATGTAAAAACACTAGTGTGCAAGAATCACTTAAAAGTTTTTTCAAGATGCACTTGGATTTTTGTTAAGTATTAGTTTCAAAAATATTTTTACAAAAAATACTTTCAGTAATTCTAAAAGCCTTTCCAAACGAGCCCTAAAATAATAAAAATTTCGAGTCATGTAATTATCAACGGGTTACACTTGGGCAATATGCTTTTGTTAAGTAGTTGTCAATGATAAACCTAACTAAATTCCACCAACTCGGTGCGAATTATATGTTGACCTAGAGACTACCTAATGCCTCCATATTGGTGCTATAATCATCTTGAGGCCTGTTCACGGGAAGGCACATTCTTCTTTTCGATCAGCCTTCAGTTTATAAATTCATAAAATATATGATATGTTCTTTGAAAAATGATCAAACTTTGTATGGCATGTTTGTTTCTTAGTCAAATCAAATTAGTTCATTAGTCATCAACTCACCTACTTTTAAATTATGTTTACTCCTTAGAAAGAATTACTGTATTAGACTTACACGTTTCAATTTGTGACCCTTGCACTTATAATATTAAAGAACGAGAATAAAAATGGGCCAATTATATTAGAAGTTTAGGCAGAAATCAAGTCACTATAGTTAACAAAAAAAGAGTGAAATAAAGAGTACAAATTATCCAATATATGATTGGATTTGATTTTTATGTTTTATGATACAAGCGAACACAGATGAGAGGCAGAGATTAGCATGTACACTATTTTAAGACAAACTTGGCTAATTTCATGGCTTATTTCATGTGTGCATATCGATTTGACGTTTTTGATTTTTGGTCAGTCATATATTATTTGATTATAATTAAAAGTGAAACTTACTTCTCTTTTCTGAGCTTAAACACTGTCCTCGTGTTGGTCAAGTTGAAAGCAGGCCATTCCTTCAAGTGTTCATAAATAGCGTAAGTGTAGAAGCCTGACGAGTTGCGAAGCATAACAAACCTTCAAATAGAAATTATTTTTAATCACAAAATAATCAAATAATTAAAAAATTCATTAGCTATTCCTTTTATTTTATTTTTCTTCTCTTTAAAACTGACCTTATGTCTATGTTTAAAGGAACAAGCTTGCCCTCTAGAGAGGGATCCCACATTCTGGTGAATGAAAGCTCTATCTGGTCCTCAGTTTCCACTATAACTGAAAAATTAGTTCCTTCAATCCTGCCAATAATCGTATTTTTTTTAAATAGTTCATAACACAAATAAATAATCAGGATCGTTCCAATTTTATCAGATATCCCCGAAGGGGCCAAATAAATAATCAAGACCAATTGAACATTCTTCTATTTACTATTTTGGTAATATACATTACTATGTCTTGTAATATATTATATCATATATACATGCATTATCAAGCAAATCAGATCCAGAAATAATTTCCATTTCCAAATTATAAGGGATATTGTTACTATTAAGGTTTATTGACTGACCATAATTTCTTTAGAAAAAAGTAAACACACCTATCAAATGCTCCTTTCTTTCTTGTAATTCCTGGTGCGGTCCAAACCAGGTCCCAGTACCTACAGAATAAGTAATATACACAATAATTTATACCATGGTCTATCAAGAAATTATTATTGTTTGAATTACGACATTTCATTCATTGAAAGAAGAAAGTTACAAATGCATATTCATTAAAAAAAAAAAACTGTAGTATATTTAAATTAATTTTTTATTTTAAAAAATCCCTAAAAACTGTATGAAATCACCAATGCAAAAAAGACCATATATTTGTAGCTAGAGACCGCCATACCCTCTATTGGGAGCTTCGTTAAGAACTTCAAGCAAATTGTCGACGCCGTTATATTGTAGTCCGGTGACCACCCCTCCTGGTTTTGATAGCGTCATCTGGAGAATCCCATTTTCCACCACCACCTGCCCAAATGAATAATAATAATAGAAAAGTAACGACACCGTTAGTCAGAAAGGTATACAAAATTCAATATTCTGAAAAAATATAAACTCACCTCTTTATCACGGATATGCAACTGTAGGCCGCTTGTACTATTTTGTGCAGCAGCTAGGAAATTCATGGCTTGGATGGACAGAATGATGGTGCACAATTTTGCCAAACAGTGACATGTCGATTCGGAAGCCCAAAACACGTTGCCGGTTGGTGCCCAGCCTAATCTGACATGAAAGGTCGACATGTGAACCGTGAAACGCCGGCCCGTGATCGGGACGTCAATTTGTGGCCAAGTTTCCGTGAACAATATATTCTCTTGTGATTTCTTTACTTTGTCGCTTCGCCTCCACTCTGTGTTTGGTGAATCAGACGAGCATGCACTAACTAGTCGTTGGTGGAAAAAGTATACAAACCCTCTCCTACTCATACACTCATAAACATTCTTAATATATATACATACATACATACATACATATATATACACATACATACATACATAAATATTTATATGATTGTGTATGTATATCAGTATATGCATATATATATATATATATATATATAATATGTGTGTGTATATATATGTTCAAAGATGGTTTGGGGAAAAAACATCTATATTAAGAAAGAAGATCCAATCAGTAAAAGTCATTTATGCTGTACATGTTAGGAAAACCGTTGTGTGGATCCGATTTAGATAGAGATGCGTTTTTCTTTCGTTGCTTTGATTTGCTTTCAAATTAATTTATTGTATTTTTTGAGGGGAAACTATGGAACTTGTTTACGTTTGACATGAAGGTTAATGCACAATTGACCAAAAAAAAAAAAAGGTTAATGCCCCCAAAAATTTGGAATAATGTATCTAATCATATTCATATTTTGACTTTTGGGAAGTTTATTTATTTGCTACAATGGATTAAAATCATGGAGTCAAAAGTTAGGTTAAATGAAATAAGATCTCTTGTGATGACTATTGTTAAAGTGGGAATCATACTGAAAGATTATTCTATTAGACTCTCTCGTAGTATTGAATTGTGGTATACATAGCCGATAAAGCCAATTAAGTTGTAATTAGTTTATGTATTTTATCTCATAGTATTCAGCTCTAATATAATTATCGGGCATATTAATATAACAATTAGTCCAAAAGAATAAGCAATAATCGGAATGCAATCTATGGGACGGATTGATGAACCAACAACCTAATAATGATACTCTAAAATGTTCATGGTCATTGGTTTTCAATTGAGCATTAACCACCGGCTAAAGACTAGTATTTATCTGACATATGATGGTGTGTTTCATTATCATTGTGTAGTGACACTAATGTAGATATGTAGTGCTCAATAGAGATTGCGTTTACTGAATGCAATCGACAAAAGAAGATCTTATATATATGTTTGTTGCACATATATTCATGTTAGTAAAATCTTTTAAAGCATAGTGTAGCATTAATCCTTAGACCTGGGGTTTTGTAGTTGTCTTGTGAATAGATTCATCTTTGCATTTGTTAAATTTTGTGCTCTAATCAGGGTATAACCAAGACATCGTTGCAATTGATTGAGATATTTATAGAGAGAAACGAATACTCAACAAGAGATCACTAACCTCCGAACTGGGAGGCAAATGCTCAAGTGAATGATTCCGAAGTCTTTGGCCAGAGTGACCTCATTATGTAATCATGAAAAATATCACTTAGGCAAGTGACATGATATTGGTCTATTTAAAGTGATTAGAACCATTGTACTAGAGAAGGATCATACTACATAATAAATACAACGGAATAGATTCTCCTTTGTAATTGTATATCAACTTGTTGACTATGAAATACATCTGAGAATCACTCAATCAGTTAAAATAATCAAAGGATTCTGAATCTTTTTCACAGCATGTTGATTAGACCTAATTCATCACACTCTATTCTTGTGTTAAAAGATTAGAAAATGATGCATACGAAAAGGGAAATACATAAGTAAGACTTTAATTAATTATTATAAAGGATAAATAGAGTGGCTCGGCTTCAAAATGGTTCGGGTTTGACTGAGGGTTGTTCGGTCCAATCCAATAGAATTAACTTAAGCCATTTAAATTACTTAATTTAACAAAAGACCCAACTTTAGCCTTATGGCATTGTGGGGAAGGAAGTTTGTGATGCTAAGTTTATATCAAAAGGAGAAATTAGGTTTCATTTTTTTTTTCTACTTCATTGATTTAAATTTTTTTCGTTTTCAACTTTTTATCAAAGTTTTTAGGTTTTAATGAACGTCCTTATTTCAATAATAAAATATTTACATGTCAAAATAATTAAATTTTATTTTTAAATATATTCATTTAGTGTTAGAAACATCACATTTGGTATATTTATATTTATGACTAAACTTTGTATCATGTATTTTTATTTTTAGTTTGTACCCATTTTTAATTTGTACCAATTTTCTTTATAGTTTTAATTTGTACATGTTGATGCACAAAATTAGCGAGGACTTTGGTACAACAAAAAGTGTTAAGTTTGTGACCTTCGCTAGATTGCTCCGGTCACTAGTGTGGATAAGTAAGTAAATGGATAGGGGCAGGGAAGCAAACACAAGATGTACGTGGTTCACCTAGATTGGCTACGTCCACGGAGTAGAGGAGTTCTCATTAATTATGAAGGGTTTACACAAGTAAATAGGTTCAAGCTCTCCTTTAGTGAGTACTAGTGAATTATTTAGTACAAATGACATTAGGGAATATTGTGAGAGAATGATCTCTATTTATAGAAGAGATTTTCTAGTTTCATTCTCACATTGACACGTGTCGTGTTGTGATTGGCTTCTGATGTTAACATGTGTCGCGATATGATTGGCTTCTGATGTCGACATGTGTCACGCTGTGATTGGCCTCCTGGTTGGAGGGAAACTCTTTTGGGTCCTTGATGGTATAACGTTGACCGGTGCTCAGTAGTTTCGGGATTGGTCAAGTATGGTACAAACAGTGATCCCTTAAGTTCCCGAGTGAGGGAAGCTCGTCAGTTGGGGACTTGCAAGATCCAAGCTATTGAGTAATCATGAAACTTCTAAGTACCGAAGTGTGGTATCATTTTCACTTACCTTATCTGCCTCATATGTAGATGTGGCACCTTCTCTGGAAGTACTTTTCCTCCATCCAGGAGTGGTATCTTTAACTGATGAAGATGCACAAGGTAATGTATTAATTTCACTTGAAGCTTACTTGTAGTTTCGGGCTTGGTCAAGTGCGATACAAACCCTATAGTAGGAGTCCCTCAAGTCGCCGAGCTAGGAGATTTGCTGAAGGAGGTAACAGACAAGGTAAGCAATCAAACTTCCAAGCAAGCAACCTGGATCGAAGGTTCGACTTCAGCTTCCGGTTGATTGTTCCCCTTCTCCTTGTGTCGTAAACAGCAACAAGGATAAGGAGAAGCAAATGGAGAAGAAATGATATGAGATACTTTTGCTTTTGAAGAAGTAACTTTCCACATGCTTATTCTTGAATTGGGCTGGAGGGTTTTCTGGTTTCCTCTAGAGTATAAGGCCGACTCAAGAATTTGAGGGTCAAAACAAGTCCATCAAATCTAGAGTACGTTCGACCCTGATGATATGGGATACTTTTGTTGTTGACAGAGTAGTGGATGTATCAGCACGTGTTCTATTACGCTTGTCTCCACATGCTTCCTTGTATCCTTCTCACTTGCACTATCTGTTCCTCAGGCAGATGTGGTATCTTCTCTGGAAGCATAAGATGTTGAAGATGAGTACTCGAGAGCAATGCCAGGTAAGTAATCAGGCAAGGGGTTCTAGGCAGTCAGTTCCTGATTGGAAACTTGATTCCAAGTGCTGACTGATTGCTCTCTTTCTTCTTGTCTTACAGGTAAGAACAATGCCAAAGGAAAAGATAAGGAAAAAGCATAATATGAGATACTCTTTCTTTTAACCCTGATGATATGAGATACTCTTGCTCTGGTGTGGCTTGTTTGCAGAGGTATTATCGGGAGGAAAAGAAGATGAGTATTTCGAGAGACTCTGCTGAGAGTGCCTTCTCGGATGTGAAGAAAAGTTGAGCATTTTTTTTATTTGCAGGTCTGCCTAGCTGTGGAGGATGGATGTCGACATATATAGGAGTCTCCCTAACAACAAGTAGTAGTGCTATTCCTTTACCCTTCTTGGTCATAGCAATGTAATGGGAGTTGCAAGCTTCACGTGTTTTAACTTTGGCAGAGCACTTTGAAAAAGTGGTCTGTGGTATCTGGAAAGCTGATGTTGCGTGTGAAGATTGCAAACAAACTTTATCCAAGTAAATCTGGCTCTCGAAGTTCGGAGAGCGGTGCCTCTTCGGTTTTCGAACAAGCAATTCTGTCAGGGATCTGGCTCTCCAGATTCAGAGAATGGTGCCTCTTCGATTTTTGAGAAAGCAATCCTGTTGGGAGTCTGACTCTTGAGATTCAGAGAGCAGTGTCTCTTCGATTTTTGAGAAAGTAATTCTGTTGGGAGTCTGGCTCTCGAGATTCAGAGGGCGATGCCTCTTCGATTTTTGAGCACGTAATCCTGTTGGGAATCTGGCTTTTGAGATTCGGAGAGCGGTGCCTCTTCGATTTTTGAGAAAGCAATCCTATTGGGAGTTTAACTCTTGAGATTCGAAGAGCAGTGTCTCTTCGATTTTTGAGAAAGTAATCCTGTTGGGAGTCTGGCTCTAGAGATTCGGAGGGCGGTGCCTCTTCGATTTTTGAGCAAGCAATCTTGTTAGGAGTGTTTTCTCGAATGTGAGTAAAGGTTGGGCATTTTTGCCAGTTTGCCTTGCCACGGAGCACGGAGATTGACACACATTGGGATTTTCTAGTTATCAAGCAGTAGTGTTGTTCCTTTACCCTTATGGGTAATAGTAGGGTAGCTGGACCTTCAAAATTTATGTGTCTAAACTTTGTCAGAGATCTTTGGCAAATTTATCTGTGGTACCTGAGGAGCTGATGTTGCATGTGGAAAGTGGTGCCTTTTCGGAATCCAGAGAGTGATGCCTCTTCGATTTTTGAACCAACGGCCCTGTTGCCCTTTCTTTTATAAGGGCACCAATTGTGTGCAAGAAGTACATTAAGAGAGTTATTGCTTGTAGGAATTTTCCCCTTACTTCAAAGATTTATTGTACCTCATTTCTCCTTTATCATTTCTGAGAATGTCTGACCCATCCGACCGTCGTTTTGACTTGAACTTTGGTGAAGAGGCAGCCATGCCTTCTCAAGACAACATATGGAGCCCATCCTTCTTATCCCCTACTGGTCATCTTACCGTTAGGGACTCTGTGATGAAGAATGATATGACCGTTGCGGTGGTGGCCAGGAACCTTCTCACTCCCAAAGATAACAGACTACTTTCCAAACGGTCTAATGAGTTGGCTGTTAAGGATTCTCTGGCTCTCAGTATTCAGTGTGCAGGTTCTGTGTCTAATATGGCCCAACGCCTATTTTCTCGAACCCGTCAAGTTGAATCATTGGCGGCTGAAGTGATAAGTCTCAAACAGGAGATCAGAGGGCTCAAGCATGAGGATAAACAGTTGCACATGCTTGCACATGACTATGCTACAAACATGAAGAGGAAGCTCGACCAGCTGCAGGAATCTGATGGTCAGATTTTACTTGATCATCAGAGGTTTATGGGTTTGTTCTAAAGGCATTTATTGCCTTCGTCTTCTGGGGCTATACCACGTAATGAAGCTCCAAATGATCAACCTTCGGTGCCTCTTCCCTCTGGGGTTATGCCTAGTACTGAGGCTCCGAATAATCACCATCTGGTGCCTTCTTTTTCTAGGGCTTTGCCGACTGCAAAGACTTCTCCTGAGCAACCTTTGTGAAGGCTCCTTCTTGTTTGTTTATTTTGATTCATGTATATGTACATATTTGTAACTTATCGGAGATATCAATAAACAAGTTTTGCTTCATTTCAACGTATTGTGTTAAATACACCAAGACCTTCTTCACTAAGTTCTTTGATTTTTTCCTTTTGTTGAATCTTGTATGTTGAAGCTTTGTGAGTGAAGCATGTAGGTTGAGGTAGTGCTCCCATAATTTCCCGAGTGAGGAAAACTTCTCGGTTAGAGACTTGAAAAAATCCAAGTCACTGAGTGGTCGTGAGACTTCCGAGTATCAAGGTGCAATAGCATATGGTAGGAGTCCCTCAAGTCTCTGGTCGAGGGAGTTGACGAAGGAGGTGTCTTGCTAGTAGCCAAGTTTCCAAAGTAACAAAACTTCACCACTTTCCTTTCTAAGTGGTAGGCCAAAACTCCTCCTTCATATATATTTGTTATGAAAGTTGTTAGGCCCAAAGAAGAGGAGGCCTAGGCTTTTTTTTTGTTTTGAATTTTCAAATTTTCAAATTTTCAAATTTCTGAATTTTTGAAATTTCGAATTTTTGAATTTTTGAATTTCCAAAATATATATATATTTTTTAAGCTTTATAGGTGAAACTTTGAGGTTGAAGCTTTGTTGGGTACCATGAATTGATTTTGCTTCACACTATCTTGATCAAGATAGTGTGAAGCTTTTGTAGGTGAAGCTTTTGTGTTGAAGCTTTGTAGGTGAAGCTTTTGTGGGTGAAGCTTTTGTGGTGAGGGAAGCTTTTGTGGTGGGGGAAGCTTTTATGGGTGAAGCTTTGGTGGGGGAAGCTTTTGTGGGTGAAGCTTTTGTTGGTGAAGCTTTTGTGGTGGGTGAAGCTTTTGTGGCGGGGTGAAGCTTTTGTTGGTGAAGGTTTTATGGGTGAAGCTTTTGTAGGTGAAGCTATTGTGGGTGAAGCTTTTGTAGGTGAAGGTTTTGTGGTGGGTGAAGCTTTTATGGGTGAAGCTTTTGTAGGTGAAGCCATTATGGGTGAAGCTTTTATAGGTGAATCTATTGTGGGTGAAGCTTTTATACGTGAAGCTTTGGAGTTGAAGCTTTTGTTGGGTACCATGAATTGATTTTGCTTTACACTATCTTGATCAAGATAGTGTGAAGCTTTTGAGAATTTGTAGTTGTCCTCTATTGATGAAGCTTTTGTTGGTGAAGCTTTGTTGGGTACCACAAATTGATTTTGCTTCACACTATCTTGATTATGATAGTGTGAAGCTTTTGAGAATTTGTAGTTGTCCTCCATTGATGAAGCTTTGTTGAATTTCCCTTTTTTTTTTTTGGGGAAACTTGAAATTTGAAAATGTGGGAGAGACAACATATACAAATTTCGCTTCCACACTGTTGAGCAAGAGATTGTGATGCAAGCCACACCTGGTAGTAGTCGAAGGTTTGGATGAACCATATAAATTGAATTTGCTTCGAACAGTCTTGAATTTGCCTCGAAGGTTTGAGAATTGTAGTTGCCCTCCATTGATGAAGCTTTTGTTGGCATCATAAATAGGTTTTGCTTCACACTGTCTTGATCAAGAGTGTGTGAAGATTTTGAAAATTGTGGTTGCCCTCTATTGATGAAGCTCTTGTTGGCACCATAAATTGGTTTTGCTTCACACTGTCTTGATCAAGAGTGTGTAAAGCTTTTGAGAATTGTGGTTGAACTCCTTTGATGAAGCTTTTGTTGGCACCATAAATTGGTTTTGCTTCACACTGTCTTGATCAAGAGTGTGTGAAGCTTTTGAGAATTGTGGTTGCCCTCCATTGATGAAGCTCTTGTTGGCACCATAAATTGGTTTTGCTTCACACTGTTTTGATCAAGAGTGTGTGAAGCTTTTGAGAATTGTGGTTGAACTCCTTTGATGAAGTTTTTGTTGGCACCATAAATTGGTTTTGCTTCACACTGTCTTGATTAAGAGTGTGTGAAGCTTTTGAGAATTGTGGTTGCCCTCAATTGATGAAGCTCTTGTTGGCACCATAAATTGGTTTTGCTTCACACTGTCTTGATCAAGAGTGTGTGAAGCTTTTGAGAATTGTGGTTGAACTCCTTTAATGAAGCTTTTGTTGGCACCATAAATTGGTTTTGCTTCACACTGTCTTGATCAAAAGTGTGTGAAGCTTTTGAGAATTGTGGTTGCCCTCCATTGATGAAGCTCTTGTTGGCACCATAAATTGGTTTTTCTTCACACTATCTTGATCAAGAGTGTGTGAAGCTTTTGAGAATTGTGGTTGCCCTCCATTGATGAAGCTCTTGTTGGCACCATAAATTGGTTTTGCTTCACACTGTCTTGATCAAGAATGTGTGAAGCTTTTGAGAATTGTGGTTACCCTTCATTGATGAAGCTCTTGTTGGCACCATAAATTGGTTTTGCTTCACACTGTCTTGATCAAGAGTGTGTGAAGTTTTTGAGAATTGTGGTTGCCCTCCATTGATGAAGCTCTTGTTGGCACTATAAATTGGTTTTGCTTCACACTGTCTTGATCAAGAGTGTGTGAAGCTTTTGAGAATTGTGGTTGAACTCCTTTGATGAAGCTCTTGTTGGCACTATAAATTGGTTTTGCTTCATATTGTCTTGATCAAGAGTGTTAAGCTTTCTACGAGTTATAGTGTTTGCATTGTTACAAAAGGGAAATGTTTGAAGCAAATGCAAGATGGCTGAATAGCTTGATTTTCGTATGCCACACACTGAAGTTGTTGTTGGCTTGCAATAAGACTTTGTTGGTGACTATAACTCTTGTTGGGCATAAGTGCTCCCCTAGTTGAGTTGTCAAGCTTGAGGGTTTTTTATTATTTATGAATGTTAGGAGTTCACATGTACAAGTTGTATCACTCGTCTTCTGGTAGGTGGAATGAATGGTGAGTTGCTTTCATCACTTGGTTAATGGTACGAAGGTGAGTTCCTTCATCATCTTTCATCACATTTCATCACCTGGTTGGTGGCACGAGGATGAGTTCATTCTTCACCTGGTTGGTGGCATGAATGGCAAGTTGCCAAATGATATTAGAGTATGGGTTGTACATTTCATCACCTGGTTGGTGGCATGAAGGAGAGTATAGGTTGTACATTTCATCACCTGGTTAGTGACATGAAGATGAGTTCCTTCTTCACTTGGTTGGTGGCATGAGTGGCAAGTTGCCAAATGATATTAGAGTACTGGTTGTACATTTCATCACCTGGTTGGTGGCATGAAGGAGAGTATGGGTTGTACATTTCATCACCTGGTTTGTGGCATGAAGATGAGTTCCTTCTTCACCTGGTTGGTGGCATGAGTGGCAAGTTGCCAAATGATATTAGGGTATGGGTTGTACATTTCATCACCTGGTTGGTGGTATGAAAGAGAGTACGGGTTGTACATTTCATCACCTGGTTGGTGGCATAAAGATGAGTTCCTTCTTCACATTTCATCACCTGGTTGGTGAAAATAAGGGTAAAGTGTCGAGACACATTGTAGCAAGTGTCGAAGACACAAAGTATGTTGACCCTTTCGAAGCACAGTTGGCTTATGTATGGATGTGTTGGAATGTATGATGTTTATGTATGAATGTGTTGGAATGTATGATGTTTATGTATGAATGTGTTAGAATGTATAATGTTTATGTTGATTGATATGAGTAATGCTTATGAATGTTTTGCTATGCATGAAGGGATCCATGCTTTTGATATGTGAACCATGTTGGTTGTAACACTTAGTATCACATACTTTGTGTCAAAGTACGCATGTTGATGCTTTGAGTTGGAGTATAAGGGTAGGTCAGCGTAGACCAAGTGTTCCAGTGCTAGGAACGCAAAAGACTCAAAAGAAGTTGTCTGAATTCCCTCTTCTTTAAATATTTTCCGAATGGCTTGTTGACAAAAGATCTCAAGCGGTTGAGAGTCAAAACATTTGTAATGTGTATGCTTTTTTATAATAGCATTTCCTTTAGTACTTAGTCCTCCACTTTGAAAGAGTGAAGCTTGGCCCCATAGTCATAATAGTCGACGGTACGTTCACCCCTTGTTGTCTTGATACGAACTTTTATCCCTCTTGTTGTAATGGGCTTGCTGAGAGTAAAAATCCTTCCTCTTACCAAGAGACAGATACGTTTGGTGACTTAGTGAGTAGCTAAATGAGGCAGGAGATGATGCAATGGGTGTCTGAATGGCCAATATCTCCTCACTTGGTAGAACTCGACTTCCACTTCCCATTTGTTGATAGGGGTTAACCATATGGAGGTTCCCTTGGTATGTCATTGCTTCGGCGGAGGCGTGGTTGTAAGCATGTGCCATCACTTCAGAGTAAGTCTTTCAAGTGTTAGCATTGATCATGTACTTGAAGAAACAATCCCGTAGGCCTGCCGTGAAGGCTTTAAAGGCGGTCTTGTCATCTGCCTTAGCGTAGCGAGAATACTCATGGCTGAAGTGACCGGCATACTCTCGTAGTGACTCGTCCGGCTTCTGGTGAATAGTGTACAAGTCATCTGCAGAATGCAAGTGATCGGTCTGGAAGATGTGTTGAGAGAGAAACAGTTTCCTCAATTCCTCAAATGAGTCTACTGTCTCAGGTGGAAGATGGCAATACCAGTTTAGAGCTCCGCTAGAGAGGGTGAAGGGGAAGAGAAGACATCGCTCTTCGTCGGTGTGCATACAATATGCCATGGTGGACTAAAAAAGGTTAAGGTGTTCAATTGGGTCCTCCCTTCCAGTATAGAGTTGTAAACCAACCTTTTGTTTTGTCTTCGCTTGAAAGGGGTGTCGAGGATCCTTCTTGTGAGAGGGCCATGCCTGGGTTGGTTCCAGTCAGGTATTTTGGCCTGACGTTTGGCCTTCAACTTGTTTACTTCCTCAAGAAGCTGTAGGATAAGAGGGTCCTGAGTGGAGTCATATACCACTGAAATTTTCTTTCGTAAGTCTCCATCGCCTCTTGGAAGTAGGAAAGTTTGAGCAAGGGCGTATGGTTTTTTCTTGGACTCGCCGTACTGACTTCTAGGGCGAGTCTGTCGGAATACCTCAAAGTCCCCCGTACCTTCATGTTCCTCTGGGACCTGTCGTTCATTCCTTAGATTGGCAGCTGGCTTGAGTCGTGGAAGGGGACCGAGTCTTTCAAAAACCCTTGGTTCATTGATCTTCGAGCATATGTGGAGGGGATTCTCTCGATGTTGCTTTAGGAAGTCTCGGAAGTCACGATAAACGGCTTTCGATCCTTTCAACCCTTCTGCAAGGAGGTGTTTTCCTCCACTTCTTCTACTTCAGGTCGAAGCATCTGGGTTGAGAGAAGTCTCATGTTGATCAATGTTTTGATGATTAGCTCGTTCTTCATCAGGGATACCCATGTCGAATGGAGGTGACCCTCCATGTTGAGGGCACTCAGATGATGGTTGATGTTCACAGGGTAACAAGCTCGCGTGTTTGAGTACGCTTAGTTTCATGGAACATCTCAAAGAACTTCTCATACTGCTCCTGGATGACCTCATTCTTCATTGCTATCTTGATGTTCTCAGCTTCTAGCTCATCGACTTTAGCTTGAAGAGCAACCCTCTTTCCTTCATTCTTTCGTTGCTTCGCACTAGATGCAAGAGGGGTGTCATTCTGTGTGTTGTGGCTTCCTTTGCTCCCCATGTTGGATAGGGATGCCTAGTCAAAAGAGAGTGTACGAATGGTGGAAACCAACTTGGCAAAGCTGAAGAGAGTGGGAATAAGTGTTGTTCCCACAGACGGCGCCAAATGTTGATGCACAAAATCAGTGAGGACTTTGGTACAACAGAAAATGTTAAGTTTGTGACCTTCGCTAGATTGCTCCGGTCACTAGTGTGGATAAGTAAGTAAATGGATAGGGACAGGGAAACAAACACAAGATGTACGTGGTTCACCCAGATTAGCTACGTCCACGGAGTAGATGAGTTCTCATTAATTGTGAAGGGTTTACACAAGTACATAGGTTCAAGCTCTCCTTTAGTGAGTACTAGTGAATGATTTAGTACAAATGACATTAGGAAATATTGTGAAAGAATAATCTCTATTTATAGAAGAGAGTTTCTAGTTTCATTCTGACATTGACATGTGTCGTGTTGTGATTGGCTTCTGATGTTGACACGTGTCGTGTTATGATTGGCTTCTGATGTCGACATGTGTCACGTTGTGATTCACCTTCTGGTTAAAGGGAAACTCTTCTGGGTCCTTGACGGTATAACGTTGACTGGTGCTCAGTAGTTTCGGGATTGGTCAAGTATGGTACAAACAGTACCCATATATTAATATTTTTGTTCCCATATTTTTAAATTTTTTGTTTGTACTCATAATTTTTTTTTCACCTTTTGTTTGTACCCATAATTTATTTATAATGTACCCATATTTCTTAAAAAGTGTACTACTTGTTATATGTAAAATGCATCCATTTTTTAATGTAAAATCTATTTATTTTTTAATCTAAAATGTATTCATTGTTGTTTATATATAATGTACACATTGATTTCTATATAAAATGTACCCTTTTTTTTATATATATAAAATGTACCCATTTTTTTCAATTCATCATTTTGGTCCCTCACTTTCAAAATCAATCAATGTCGTTCTTGACATTCACTACCCCACATCAATTTGGTCATTCCATTAAGATTTTATCAACTATTCTGTTAGTTTGTATGTGGGATCCACAAATCCAATGGAATGGTGACACGTGGATTGCCCAAGATAAAGGTTTTTATTGCAAATGGTTCATGACATTATTCCAACTCCTCATTTTAGTCCCTGAGTTTGAAAAATCGATAAATTTGGTCCCTGACTTTCAATACTGCACGTCAATTTAATCCTTCTGTTAAAGTTTTGTTAATATTTTTTGTCCCACTAATCTAATCATATGGCGCCACATGAATTAACTATAAGAAACTATTTTTTTATAAGATTTAAAACTAAAAGTAAAATGAGAAACTAAAAACCAAATTAAAAGAAAATAAAAGTCATCGTCATCTTCATTAGGTATGCTAAAAAAGAAAAAGAAGGCACCATGACACCACTAAAGTACTTGGCCTCCTGAACTCACTTCTCTTTCTCTCGAGTTGGTTATAGTCCTATCAAATTTGAATTGAATTTGGATTCGATTTTATTGAATTTAGATTGAATTTTTTTTAATTGGGTTTGTGGGATGCCAGAAAAATGCCAACGTGGAATACTCGTCCGTTGGTTTACTTTTAAAAAGAAAAAGTTTCTTCTAGTTAATCTATATGGAGTCATATGATTGAATTAGTGGGACCACATCAGCACACAAACGAAAAGTATTGTTGAAATTTAACTAGATGTGCAGTAGTGAAAGTCAGGGACCAAATTTATTGATTTTTGATACTTTGGGACCAAATGAGGAGTTGGATCAATGTCATGGACTATTTGCGATAAAACCCTTATTTTGTGTAATCCATGTGTCACCATTTCATTGGATTTGTGGGTTTCACATACAAACTAACGGAAGCACCAAATTGATGTGGGGTAGAGAATGTCAAGAACAATATTGATTGATTTTGAAAGTGAGGGACTAAAATGATGAGTTTGATCAATCTTAAGGACCATTGTGATAAAAACCCTTTTTTGTTTGCATCACATGTACCCACATATATTAAATTTATAATTACATACACCATTATACGCATATAATTACATGGAAACATTTTTTAAAAACATTTTTATGGGTTAAAGCATTTTTCTTTTGGGGCAATGTTGAAATTGTACCCATAGATAATTATATATGGCATATACAGGTACAATCTTTTGACATGTAAATTGTAACAACTATTTTATCATTCATAACAATGTTTCTTTTGGACAAATTCATAACAAATGTTGGATACATTCTTTTGGTACTTTTTTTACATTGTTTCCAACCAATTCATATATATATGCGTACAAACACTTGACATTTATTAATATACATTTTCAAAAGGAATTATATTGTTATATTGATTTTTATTCAATCAAGATTTTGAAAATTTTCCTTATTTTTTTTGGTGGCCGTTTTTTATTATAGCTCATTAGATGTGAGATTTTAAATACCATATAAATCTCAAGTTTTATTGTTGACATGGAAATACATTAATACTAAAATGCTGAGGTGTACAAAGTCAAAGAACATTAAAGTTTTAATATTAGTGGCTTGAGACCACATCCAAAGTCTCCTATATCAAAACCACTATATAAGAATCACTTATATCTCCTCACAAAAAGAAAAGTGTTGGAGTAAACTTCCTAGAGTGGGGTTTTTTTTTTTTTTTTTTTTTTAATTTTTTTTAATTTTTTTTTTTTAACAAACGATATTATCTAAACTAAGGGGGGGAGGGGTGTGCTTAGACTCACAATGGGGGCCAACAATAATGTAGTTTAAATTCGCTTTTGGTAAGAGTTGAACCTAAGACCTCTCACTTACAAGTGAAGAGGAATACCACTATACCGTAGTACTAAGTGGTAGAACTTCCTAGAGTTCTTTGTAAAACAGAGAGAGAGAGAGAGAGAGAGAGAGAGAGAGAGAGAGAGAGAGAGAGAGAGGGAGCACCACCATAGCTAGCCGTCCACCTCCCTTCCAAGAACAATAGTGATCATGCCACTTATTCTTGTTCTAAAGACGCATGACTCTTTCTAACACACTTGAATAGAGACACCAAACATTTAGTGTAAAAGGAGATCTAAATTTCGACTAACTCGCACGAGCTAGGAGCTAAAGGTCCAGGAAGTTAGAAGGCATTTCACTAAGGTGTTCAACCTTGATAAAAAATCAAGGTATAACTTCAAGAGGTAAGCACCACTACTCTTGTTATTGTACGAATGTTTTGCTAAAGAACCAAACTTTAAAGGTCCATTGAAATCAAACTGCAGAGTGCATGCAAAGCTTCCTTTTACTTTTGGTAAAAATGTTTTTTTCTTATATGCACTTTGTTGGCTAATTAAAGTTTAATTATTACTGACCTGATCCAACAAATTGGAATGAATGCAGTAGGTTTGACTGCAAGCTTATTTATATATTGTTTACGAGTACGATGGACACATAAATTAACCACATCCAATAGAAAAATGAGACATGAACTTAATGCTCACTATGACGATTTATCCTTGTTTTCTTGTGAGTAAACCATATGCCACCCCAAGGAATGTGGCATCTGTCTGCTTTGTATGAGGGACCATTGCACCTATTTGTCTTGTGGTGTCACACCCCAAATTTGAGAATAAGGATGATAATCGAATTAGGGCATGAATAGTGTCTTAGGAAAAAAAAATTAAATATTACAAAAAAAGTATGATGGAACCAGAGCCATCTAAAAGTTCACTTAAACCTGTTTATTTAGTACATCATGAGTTTAAAGAGTTCAACTCTAACAACATACTCTTAAGATACCAGGACACTTTACTCTAAGCATAACCAGGAAACAAGCACACACATGATATGGCTATCCATTTAGAGACATGTCATCATTAAGTTCCTCCATACTGGTACCTGCAATATCTAATAGGGTGTGAGCAGTTCATGCCCAGTAGGAACCATATGCCCTTCAAGTTCATTTATCACAGTTAATCAAAGTGTCATGCATCAAACAATACGGTAACATACAAATGATATGACAAAGAAGTACATAGAACTCACTCCCTTCTAATCCAGCTAACCTATATTCACGGCATCCAAACCCGCATGTCCCATACCATGCTTATACCACTTGGTTCCGAACACCATAAAATATAAGTTAACTCCCATTCCTCCCTTAACCCCAAATTTTATTAGTAGTTTCAGTTTCGTTAATATGGGCCCTTCCCCTGACTCCCAACTACATGTTCAAGCCCTTCACCCTACGCTTAAACATATACAAATTTTCAATACTTTGTTTAACCAACTTTACACAACCCAACACTTGACTTTAAAACATGTAATGCAACCTGAGCATATCAATAACACAGACACAATTGTAAACCTCAACATATTCAATCCAGAAATGTGACATAGCTCAACCACTCATCCACATAATAACATTTAACAAAATCAATATATATCTAATACACTATAGAGGAAACTATCAGCCCATAACACAATCATGACAAACAAATGTTTCCAATGCATCCGAGCATTTAATTACTACTGTAATAGGTATAATTACTAATATCACCATGATTAAATATGATATAGGACTAACATCGAGAAATAGAGTCCCTACCTCAAGTCCAGCTAACTAGAATACATCTCTAAGCCTCTGAAGTGTCCGGAGTCACTCCCAGACCTAAAATCACATAAATAATAATAAAAGTTAACTTAAAGCTGGAATAAAGATTCAATTTCAGTCTATCAAAAGTTTACCTAAATATACCCCTGTCACAACCTCTTGATGAACCAAGCTTAAGTCCCCATATTGTGACCCTGTTTTCATCCCTCAAAACTCCATGGAAAAGGATAAAATTACTTAGGTTTTAAAGCTTAACAAACCTAGTTTCTAATCTAATATGAGTTTCCCAAAACGGATTTAAGAGAAGAAAATAATCAAGATCCAAAATTTGAGTTCACAAACAGTTTTTCTACAGAAAATCTGCAGATTTCCAGATTTTTTTCACATTTTCAAATCATATTTTTCCATAGAAGATCTCAACCAAAATCAATGAAATAAATTGGGCTTTGTTCCTTGTCATGTCTAATTTCAAATATATAAGAAGTCTTTTTAAAAACACGTAATGGATTGAGAGAAAACAAGAGTCAAATTGAGGCTCACGAAACTACAGTTTTCTAGTAATCAAAGTTGCAATGGTAAGAAAATAGAAAATTAACAAATTTAAGATAACCTTTTGTACCAATCGAAGAAAACACTAGCACCCTCTCAGCTCCCCTCTTCCGATTTCCTACTTTTCCCTCTCCAAAACCTCTCACTCTCCTCTAGTTCTTCAATAAGGGTTAGAAATACTCCCCTAAATCCCATCATTGCATCTCTGATTTAGGATGCTTACTCACTCCCCCTAGACTACCCACATCACCTCCAACATTTATGGACAGAAATTTGAATATCTTAGGCCATCTCTAACCGAGGGCTGGCCAGAGGGCTCGTTTTAGCCCTCTGACCCTCCAAGATTCCCCAAGATATTAATATTTTAATGAACAGTACATGGCCATATTTGCCTCCGTCTCCAACTGAGGGTCAGAGGGCCAGATGGCTCGTTTTAGCCCTGTCACAAAAAACCGTCTCCAACCGAGGACCAAAGGGCCATAGGGCCAAACATAATTTATTATGCAAAAGTACAAATTTTGTGAAATAGAAGTTATAGGAAAAAAATGGAATTTAAAAAAAATATGAAACAAATTTTGTGAAATAGAAGTTATAGGAAAAAAAATGGAATTTAAAAAACATATGAAACAAATTTTGTGAAATAGAAGTTATAGGAAAAAAATGGAATTTAAAAAAAATATGAAATAAATTTTGTGAAATAGAAGTTATAGGAAAAAATAGAAGTTATATGAAAATTTTTGTAAATAAAAAAATAATAATAATAATGTAAAAAAAAAATCAAATCAAATGCAACGGCTAGTAGCCGTTTCATTTGAATTTTTAAAAAAAAAAATCATGTCGGTTATAACCGACAGGAATAACAAAACTATAAAAAAAAAAAAACGGCCCTTTGGCCTTTTGAAATTCCGTGGGGCCCCGAGCCCTCTAGCCTAGCCTTCGGTTGGAGACGGTTTTAGGGCTATTTTCGTCCCTCTGGCCCTCTTGACCCTTCGGTTAGAGATGACCTTAGTTCCCCACCATGTGATGGTTGGGAAGGAGAAGAAGAGTTGGGATGGTCTACACGTATAGACCATCCCTTGTATGTTTCTTTGGTTTTTTTTTTTTTTTAAACTAAAATAATCTTACTCCTATAATATATATATATATATATATATATATATATATATATATATATATATATATATATATATATATTCCAAATGTTACATGTGGGTACTAGGCCTTTGGGCTTACTAACATATAAAAAGTGCTTTGAGCTAATGGTATGTCTTTTCACTGGGCTATGCCCAACCCAATTGTAGAAGGAGGCTGACTCTTCGGAGTCTTACATTTGCGTGTCCGATGCGTATGCACTCCTACCTAGGACTACTTGTATGCAGGACCACAGAGACTAGTTTGCACCATCATTAGTATAACGGTAAGGCCCTATCTCTAACGGAAAGGGCTAAAGGTCCAAAAGCTAAAAAATGACTTGATTTGCCCAAAAACTCATCTCCAACTGATAGCTGGGCTATAATTCTATAGATCCCACCAATCCATTATTTGGCTAAATGGGCATCAGGTTGGCCAAATGTAGTCCCTTTTTAGCCCATTATGGGGGCTAGCTCCATAGTTGTAAATTGGTTCAAACTTAACGGCTAGATTTGAAAACATCCAAATGTAGTTTAATCAAATTAACCAATAAATTTAAAGTATAAACTTAAAACTAATAAATTATTGAGAGGGCTATGTTTAGCACATTCGGTTTGAGATGGTTTATGAGTATGGCCTAACACTATTCATTTAAAAATAACTTTTTTGCAGGCTATAATTATGGACGGGGCTCTGTTTAGCCCTTTCGGTTGGAAATGACCCAAGGTTCACCTATTATGGCCTGCAACCTTCCCTCCTAGTTACCTACAAGGGTTTAGGTCTATAAATAGCCAAGTTAAACAAAAAAAAAGAAAAAGATAATCGTCACTTGCTACTCATAATTATCTTTGTTCAATTTCTCTCAAACTACTTTTGTGACTTAGGCGTCATATGTCCTTTGGTAGACACCCTGCCCTTTTTCTTAGGTGACCAACAATTAGGCTAATAGTGTTTCTTGTTTTGTAGGTGGAGTTTTGTCAACTGAAACTTAGACGAAATTTGCATCAACAAATAGGTGTTTTCATAAAGAGATCTGAAAAAACACTCAACTCTTGCTTGAAGATCTGAATGAAGAAAGTAAATCCCAAAATCTTTCTTTGGTGTTCTTCGTTCATCGTTCATCATCCTCTGCCCACATCAAACGACCATGGTGACAAAAGCCAGAAGCAAGAACGCAGATCCAGTTATATCATCAATCACAAGCCCTGTTGCACATTTCTCTAGGGATTGGAACGACTTTCACCATGGGAAAGGATTGGCGCGACTTTGTTGAGGTCTCAAATCACTGCCATGGTCACTGCCACAACCGTCGTCGTGACACCATTGCGTGCTATGACCCTAACCATGGTGCAACAACAACCATGGTAGCAACAGCCACTGCAAACGTGCCCACAACTGGTGTGTTCGACTCCCGCCAAACAGTAGGCATTGACTCGGCAGCTACCCACCAAATGGCTGCCACCGGTTCATCCGACTTCTACTTAGCGGCATTAAGCCTCATGGACCCCATAGACGACCCTAGTTAAATCAATTTTAAGGCCCGAGCTCGTTGATTCAAAATCCCTAACTCCCATAGGCTTTGGCCCATCAGTGCAGCATCTAGCGTGCGCGCATGCATGCGCATTGCTAATAAACCCGTGCTAGAGCAAACCTGGGGACCTACTGATAGAATTTTTATCACCTGCAAAAGTAAGGATAAAAATACTTAAAAATACTTGCAAAAGTACAAGGTTATCGTTGTATAGTAGCTCAAGTAAGGTCATTTTCCACAAGGATTGAATGAATAATTTGTATTCAAACTAATCCTTAGATAATTATTTGAAACAAAGTTCCGAAAATGTTGATTTTGAAATTTAAAATAATATAAACGAATTTAAAATAAAAACAATTAAATAAATCAAAAAAGTAAAGACAATAAAAGAAAATAGTTTTGGAAAACAATTTAAACACTAGGGTTCCATCGTCGCTATTAACAATCCTAAGCATTTATATCAATTGACACGCCCCGATCCCGATGTCCTAGGGACAAAGGGATGGTCACGTGCTGGCCGACACCCGAAGGGTGACGAAAGCCATTTATTGAATGCAAATGCTGAGAATAAGGAATAGATAAGGTTTATAAATATAAAAGAATTAAGAATATGCATTTAAGGAACGTGTTCAAAGCATACGACTAATTAGAATACTAAAAGAAATAATATAAAATGGAATGAATAAAAGAATGAGTCCCACACCAAGAGGACTCGAAGATACCGATGCGGAAGTGCCTGGATGCCGGGATTGTATGCCTCGATTCTATGTCCTGAAGGGGGCGCAAAACAAACATGAGTGGACCAAGTTGATATATATATAGTAAAACAGTTATCAACGTACTAACCCCCAGGTTTTATGAAAACACATATATAATGATAAACATAGGTTTTCCGAAACCTAGCATGCCCTGCAATGTCTCAAATCATAACTTGTATATATAATAATCACTAGTGAATTGTCCAATAACCCCCAGGCCCCATGCCGGCTCCCCGTCTCTGAGCAGACAGTCAGAAGAAAATACACTTCAGGCCTTATGCCGGCTCCCCGTCCCTGTGCTAAATAGCCAGAGGAAACACACTCCAGGCCTATGCCAACACCAAACCGTCGCCCAGGACGGACCGGAATCTATCCCTACGTCCCGTAGCGGAAGGGACCACTAGGTAGGTACAAAACCATTGAACATATATATTGAAAAACAACTTCATAGTATAAAGTCATCAATCATCTATACTATAAAGAGGTGTTCGAAACATGTTCTAAATATCATATCGTCATCCATCAGATATTCTATAAGAACACGGGTTATAGGAAAAATAATAATAATTTAAAGTAGCCTCAATAAGCATGTTATCTCACAAAACGTTTCATAAAACGTAATCATCAAATCATGCTTTTTATGTATGCATTTCTACTATAAAACATGCATTTTAGAAGGGGTCCACTCACAGTACTTCGCCGTCGAAAAGTCACGCAGCTAGCGAAGACAGAAACGCCACTATAATTGCCCCTAAGCACATAAAGGGGTCCAATTAATAAAACTCTAGCATAACAATTGAATTTGGGAAAACGGACGTCGAAAACGGATTTAGGACGTCGAATTACCCTAAGAAGGTTTTCGGATAAATTTCTTAAAAGTCCATAGAATATTCCTTGAATATTCCCTGACGGAATATTCCCCAAAAAGGTTTGGATCGGTTAGGGTTTAGGGTTTTAGGACTTGGGTTAGGGTTAGGTTAAGGGCTAAAAAGGGTTTGGGTTTTAAAAGGAAAATGAGTTTGGATTTAAGGCTTTCACAAATGAGGCCCAAGGCCTTTTAAACAAATAATAACAATATACTAAAAACAAAATAAAATAAAAGGAGGTTGGGTTGGGTTTCTAGGTAAAGGGGTTTAGGTTAGTTTTGGGTTGGGCTCGGCAGAAAGGCCCAAAGGCCTTGGTTTTGGTGGGTCGCCGGACCCAATGGGAGAGGAAGCCGGAATTCGGCCGGAAAACCACCTAACTTTAAACGGCCATAACTTTAACAATACTCAACGAAATCAAGCGAGACAAAAACGAAAGTTATAGCCCTTGAAGAGACGAAGAGAATGGTACCTCACACAACATCTAACTCGCCGTGGTTTAGCCGGAAAATGCCTTGAAAGCCTCGGAGGTCGCCGGAAACTGGGTAAGATTCAAATGAGTATAACTTCTTCAATACTCAACGAAATTGAGTGAAACAAAAAGGAAAGTTGTAGTACTCGACGAGACGAAGAGATTGATACCTTGGACGTCGGCCAACTCGCCGTGGTTTGGCCGGAAATTCTCTCGAAAGTCGTCGGAGATGGGTGTGCCTACACCCGGCTTCGATTTCGTCCTATAACCTCCAAAAATCACAGAATAAACTCAATTAAAACTCAACCCACAAGATTCTTGGACGAAATAAGGGAGATTTGAGGCTTACCTCACCGGGAAAATAGGAACTCGCCGGAGTTCCTTTCCGGGTTTCCTGGGGTTGCAGCACGGGACAGAGGGGGAGAAGGACGAAATGGCGACGATGAGGGGTCTTCCTTGCGCAGGGGAGATGGGTGCGTGCGTGCGTTTGCGGTTGAGAAGAGAGATAAGGGAGCTGAGAGAGGTCCGAGAGAAGGGAGAGAGACATGACAGACAGAAAAAGAAGAAGAAGAAGGAAGGGAGTTCACGGGGGAGGGACAGAGAGAGAAGGAAGAGTGACGGGAATGGGGGTCACAAAAACAGAAGGTGGGCCCCTTGGGCACATCAATTAAGAATTAAAAACCATTTTTAAATAAAATGGGAGGTGAGGTGTTACAATCTACCCCCCTTAAAAGAATTTCGTCCCGAAATTTAAATCACTTGCTAAACTGAAATACTCAAAAATAGTAAGAAGAATATATGTATAAAGAGAAATCAAGTCAAAGTGGGTGCATCAAAGAGAATATGCCACACCGTCGCGAGCGGGTTGCAAAATCCTCTATCATGCCTCCAAACTCTTACTTTCATCCCCATCAGTGTAAAAGTAGAAATATACTTTATAAAAATATTAAGTCGAAAACACATAATAACTTAAGGTCAAAAGTAAGTACATAAAATACGATAACGTCAAAATAGAGATGTAATAACATATAGGTCGAAAACTCGTGCTGAACTTAAAATTGAAAACGGAAAACACTTTCCTCAAAACAATTGAACTGACAAAAACAAATAACTAAAGTAAAGGAAGTTAAAATACTTATACTAAAAACCAAAACTGAAAATGGAAATGGATCTCGCCCAAGAATTCGTAACTTCACGTACTCCGAGAAAATATGTGTCTTTGGGTCGAGTCCCAAGAATAACGAATCTGTAACAATTGCCGTAGACGGATCTTCCTGCCCACTTGCTTAACGAATCCAACGAATAAGTTATCGATACAACGGTCTGCAGCCCGTGATATCGATCACACATTTGTTGTCTCGATAAGCAAGCAGTAATTTCCTGAGGGTGCACAATTTCACACGTCGTAAATTCGATCCTCCGAATACAAGCTCGCACAACTCCTCCATCAACCAATGTTGCATGTAGCAACTCTCGTACCATGCCACAACAAGTGCCATACTCAAACCGAACAAAATAAGAACTGTCGTTGTAAAACTTTATCCATCACCAAGCATCCTATCCTCCTCAGTTCTTCCAAATGTGACCAACTACACCAGTGTTTCACCAGTAAAGAACCCCTTTGAAAATTGTACCTTGGGATTCAAGAGAAGTGGCTACCATGTTAGTAGTAAACCCAAAAGCTTGAACCAAGCAAGCAGAAAACGAGAAGTCATCTTCCTCAACATGCAGTATCTCTTGGGAACTGTTGTAGTGCTCAATCCACCTCTCCATTTTTGCTTAGTTGCATATTTCTAGTCAACCAAGGTCAAAGTTGGTGGAAAGAAGAACGACTTGCAAATGGTCAACCTAAAAACAAAAGAGAGTACACACCTTTCGAGAGAAGTGCAAAGATTATCCGATTCTTGCCTCGACCGTTCTGTAGTGCCATTCCAGAATGCACCAAACAGATCCGCTAGAAGTGTTTTAACAACCATGTACTCACCACAATGAGGTTCAGAAGTGAAGCAGTGGAAATATGCGTTGAGACGAACACATATAGTTGGAAAATAACCGATGTGATGGCCATGAATTCTAGTAAGATGGTGATACAATATGCTGACCTTCTACACCAAAATCTTCACCCAACTCTTACTAAAAGGCCGCTTAAACCTCATGCCCACGTGCTCTCGAACTAAAGGATCCTGGTGAGAGGTAGTGGAAAGCTGCGTTGAGGCGAACGCATCACATCATCGAAAATGTCTACCAAAGCACGATATGATGGTTATGAATTGTAGCAAGATAATGAATGGTGACCATTCAATTAGCGTGAAGATAGTGATGCAATTTGCGGATCACCTGCACTATGATCTTCACCAATCTCTTACCAAAAGGTGATTCAAACTTCACACCCAAGTGGAACTCTTTCTGGTAAGTCTGGTAAGCTTGTCAAAATATTATACTCCCAACATTCCTGTCCAAAACGATAAGAATTGGGCGCACACTTCCGCCGAATCGATCGATCGTGAATTCCTCACTGATTGAGCGAGAAACCATGTCGAGAAGGCTAAAAGAACACTCAAGAATTTGAGAGTCAAAACAAGTCCATTAAAACTGGAGTACAAGATATCGGGATTTAAACTAGAAACCATGCTGAGTACAAGATATCAAGATTTAAACCAGAAACCATGCTGAGAACAAACTTTTTTTTTTTTTTTTTTTTTTTTTTGTTCCGGCATGATTCCGTTTACATTGAAAAACAAACAAGCGAAGGAAAATGAAGATGCAGAAATAGAAGTCACTGTTTATGATTATTTGGCTAATCATCACAATAAGGTTGATTGGTTTCTTAGCCAAAAGAAAATAGGTCTAAGCTCAAGAATAGATAAGAACTGTTAATAAGATTTGACGAGGCCAAAGACATTTCGCAATTCACAATACTTTGTGAGAGCTGTTTCAAAGTTTAAAAATTAAACATAGAACCTCTAAATCAACAGAATGACGATGAAGAAAGATACGAAGCAGCCTGCGTATGCATGCAGTGACACGATTGGCTACCTTAAAATGATGCCTCTGAGCAAACCAAAGCTCAATGAGTCCAGAGAAGTTTAGAGTAAGGCTCGATCTTCGTACAATGATGAATATGGTAGAATCTCAAGCCATTACACTGGAAATTACAAGGCTAAACAGTTAACGGACAAGAGCACCGGTCAGTTGGGCTACAAGCAAGAGGTTAAGTTTACCTCTACTGAAAAGTACGAGGACAATGGGCATTTTACCACTGAGTACCAGACTCAGGTGAAATTCAAGGAATTTGTTTATCCAAACAAGTTTGGATCTTCATCATCCAAATCCAACTACCACAACAACAAGAATTGTAACTCCATTTAGGGAAATTGATGGGAATAGCATCTGCTACCGAGGAGTTTCCCAAGAAAAGTAATTAATGTGAACGAAGTCAACACTCGAAGAATTTGATGTGAAGTTGACGGTCAAAGGTTAGTGAACTTGACTTCGTCGTTGGAATAAACAATAAGGTAATCGATAAAACAATCACAGAGAATTGTTATAAAGATTCACCCAAATTTCTTCAGTGGTAATGAGTTCGAGAACATTGATTTTGCTCCCACCAACTACCACATACTAACCGTCGTCACCACTAGCACTTACTCGCTTCTTCAATCTGCATTTTGAAAGTTTCGAGTAATTTCTAAAGAGATACGACTCTGCCCGCCATTCCTAAGGAACGCATGTTGCAGAGTACAACACCGCTTCAGAACTCCAGTTGGTCTTAGTCAATTCGTACTGCTAAGATTTTTCCGTTTCCCAAGATTTTGATGCAAAGCCGACTCCGCCCGCAATTCCTAGGGAACGCATGTTGCAGAGTGGCATCGCCATTTCGAATTTACAGCTGGTCTTGACCAAACTTCCTCAATCTGAGATTTCTAAAACTCGTCGTTCCCAAGTAACACCGACTATGCCCGTCATTCCCAGGGAATGCACGTCGTAGAGTATCGATCTGAAGCTGAAAGTCATCCAACAATTCAAACACGTCACCGATGAGGCACAATCCCGACACGAATTCTTGTATATCAACCCGAAGGTGACAATTCAAACAGAGGAAGATTCGCACGACTGCACCAAATGGCACCAAATCTAGAAGTTCTGACATCCAAATGATGTCAAAACCAACACTCTACGATAATAGAAGAGAATCTTAAGTATGCTCTGAACAAACCATGCTCTGATACCAATCTGACACGCCCCGATCCCGATGTCCTAGGGACAAAGGGATGGTCACGTGCTGGCCGACACCCGAAGGGTGACGAAAGCCATTTATTGAATGCAAATGCTGAGAATAAGGAATAGATAAGGTTTATAAATATAAAAGAATTAAGAATATGCATTTAAGGAACGTGTTCAAAGCATACGACTAATTAGAATACTAAAAGAAATAATATAAAATGGAATGAATAAAAGAATGAGTCCCACACCAAGAGGACTCGAAGATACCGATGCGGAAGTGCCTGGATGCCGGGATTGTATGCCTCGATTCTATGTCCTGAAGGGGGCGCAAAACAAACATGAGTGGACCAAGTTGATATATATATAGTAAAACAGTTATCAACGTACTAACCCCCAGGTTTTATGAAAACACATATATAATGATAAACATAGGTTTTCCGAAACCTAGCATGCCCTGCAATGTCTCAAATCATAACTTGTATATATAATAATCACTAGTGAATTGTCCAATAACCCCCAGGCCCCATGCCGGCTCCCCGTCTCTGAGCAGACAGTCAGAGGAAAATACACTTCAGGCCCTATGCCGGCTCCCCGTCCCTGTGCTAAATAGCCAGAGGAAACACACTCCAGGCCCTATGCCAACACCAAACCGTCGCCCAGGACGGACCGGAATCTATCCCTACGTCCCGTAGCGGAAGGGACCACTAGGTAGGTACAAAACCATTGAACATATATATTGAAAAACAACTTCATAGTATAAAGTCATCAATCATCTATACTATAAAGAGGTGTTCGAAACATGTTCTAAATATCATATCGTCATCCATCAGATATTCTATAAGAACACGGGTTATAGGAAAAATAATAATAATTTAAAGTAGCCTCAATAAGCATGTTATCTCACAAAACATTTCATAAAACGTAATCATCAAATCATGCTTTTTATGTATGCATTTCTACTATAAAACATGCATTTTAGAAGGGGTCCACTCACAGTACTTCGCCGTCGAAAAGTCACGCAGCTAGCGAAGACAGAAACGCCACTATAATTGCCCCTAAGCACATAAAGGGGTCCAATTAATAAAACTCTAGCATAACAATTGAATTTGGGAAAACGGACGTCGAAAACGGATTTAGGACGTCGAATTACCCTAAGAAGGTTTTCAGATAAATTTCTTAAAAGTCCATAGAATATTCCTTGAATATTCCCTGACGGAATATTCCCCAAAAAGGTTTGGATCGGTTAGGGTTTAGGGTTTTAGGACTTGGGTTAGGGTTAGGTTAAGGGCTAAAAAGGGTTTGGGTTTTAAAAGGAAAATGAGTTTGGATTTAAGGCTTTCACAAATGAGGCCCAAGGCCTTTTAAACAAATAATAACAATATACTAAAAACAAAATAAAATAAAAGGAGGTTGGGTTGGGTTTCTAGGTAAAGGGGTTTAGGTTAGTTTTGGGTTGGGCTCGGCAGAAAGGCCCAAAGGCCTTGGTTTTGGTGGGTCGCCGGACCCAATGGGAGAGGAAGCCGGAATTCGGCCGGAAAACCACCTAACTTTAAACGGCCATAACTTTAACAATACTCAACGAAATCAAGCGAGACAAAACGAAAGTTATAGCCCTTGAAGAGACGAAGAGAATGGTACCTCACACGACATCTAACTCGCCGTGGTTTAGCCGGAAAATGCCTTGAAAGCCTCGGAGGTCGCCGGAAACTGGGTAAGATTCAAATGAGTATAACTTCTTCAATACTCAACGAAATTGAGTGAAACAAAAAGGAAAGTTGTAGTACTCGACGAGACGAAGAGATTGATACCTTGGACGTCGGCCAACTCGCCGTGGTTTGGCCGGAAATTCTCTCGAAAGTCGTCGGAGATGGGTGTGCCTACACCCGGCTTCGATTTCGTCCTATAACCTCCAAAAATCACAGAATAAACTCAATTAAAACTCAACCCACAAGATTCTTGGACGAAATAAGGGAGATTTGAGGCTTACCTCACCGGGAAAATAGGAACTCGCCGGAGTTCCTTTCCGGGTTTCCTGGGGTTGCAGCACGGGACAGAGGGGGAGAAGGACGAAATGGCGACGATGAGGGGTCTTCCTCGCGCAGGGGAGATGGGTGCGTGCGTGCGTTTGCGGTTGAGAAGAGAGATAAGGGAGCTGAGAGAGGTCCGAGAGAAGGGAGAGAGACATGACAGACAGAAAAAGAAGAAGAAGAAGGAAGGGAGTTCACGGGGGAGGGACAGAGAGAGAAGGAAGAGTGACGGGAATGGGGGTCACAAAAACAGAAGGTAGGCCCTTGGGCACATCAATTAAGAATTAAAAACCATTTTTAAATAAAATGGGGGGTGAGGTGTTACATCAATTACTTATGAATTTCCACGTACGTGCTTTAAATGTTAGGTTTTCCTAATGCATATTTTCCTTGTAATGTTTAAGTGGAAACGTATATCTAACATGCAACTCGTCTGTCATGTTCAGATCGAATATAAACATGCAAGGCTCAGTAAGCTTTCCTTTGAAAAAATATGCAACCCTTAAAAGCGTGATGTTCACTTTCAGTGAAATTACAATTACTAATCACAAGAAGTCCTTCTCAATTTCAAGGTAATGTTCCAACATAAATTGCACCAAATTACTTATCTAAATACCTTAATGGTCGTAAATCACCAAGACAATTGAATAGTTTAATCGCGGTCACTAACAATTCAAAGCAAGCATGCATCCATTCGTCAAGTTGAAAGACTCACAAACATCCTTCAATTGGAATCACTCCAGAATTCCTCCATTTGAATACTTTTTGCTCAAGATGAAGTTGAATGTTCTACATTGCTGAAGTGTTTGACACTTCATAAGTAGAACGAAGCCTTGATGTGCAAATTTTTTTTGCTATTATTTTGCAGGCAGGGAGCTGAGGATTGGTTTCATTCTCTGGTCCTACAGTTTATTAGCAATTCTAAGATACTCTGAAACTCATTTCATAGAAAATCACTTTGAGGCAAATTCTATGAATTCACCTCCCCAGCAAAAGGAGCACTCAGTATCTCTAAGTGACGTCAGACACCTTAGCTCCCATGCCAAGGCGTAAAACATCTAGCAGAAGCATAGCCTTTGTATGCAGTGTACGTGGAAAGAATGGTTGAAGAACAATTGTGCAACTTACAGACATAAGAAAAATTTAAGCATACCCTACACAAGGAAGTTGATTGAGTGTGTCTCACCATTCTCTTATGAGAATGAGCAGATGGCTCATATAAGAAGATTTTCAACTCCCACCTTTACATTGTTTTAGAGGGACTCAGATCCAAAGAGACAGTTGGAACATTTTAGGATGACGATCAGCTGATCAGCAAAGTCTATGCAACGACTTTGCAACAAGCTGCACAGAACTAGTTCCATACTTCAAAACCCCGTTCGATCAATAACTTTAAGGATATTTTCCTTGATTTTATGAAGGAATATTCCTCTTACAAGTTCATCAAAAAGCTATCAGACCATCTCTTCATTGATATCAAATCGCTTCATGGTAACATTCAATGATTTAAAGAAGAAAATGCCAAAATTGTGGGATGTGATTGTAACGTTGCATTAGTCGCATTCAAAGGTGGCCTACCAGATGATCACTCTCTACAGACATCTTACCATGAATTGAAGCTTATTTTTGGAAGATGGTTTTGTTATGGCTAAGCTTCATGCCAGTTGGTATGATGCTAAGCATGCAGTTAAGGCAATTGACCTTGCGAAGAAGTTTGCATGGACCTCACTATATGGAGTTGGACAGAAGACTTTTGGTGGGAATACCCACAGAGGAGAAAAACACAAGGTGTGCCCTTCCAAATGAATCTCTTTCCAAGAAGAAGCAAATGAAGTTCACCATCCCTATCTACCAAATACTTCGAGAAGTGAAGGACAAGCCTTGACTGAGAAGGCTGTCATCACTAAAGAGTGATCCAAACAAACGGAATAAAAAAGAAAAAAGTATTGTGCATTCATGCATCATATTTTGATAATATCGGTAAGTTCATTTATTGGCGCAACCATCTTTATGAGAAGAAAGGCCATTGCATAAAGTATGGGCCAAAAAGGCCATCTAAAATATCAAAGATTAGGATGCAGGGAATGAACATTCACAAAAGACGATCAAGATTAACAAGATCTTGGCTAAACCAGAGGCTCGTAGCGTTACCAATTGTGAGAAGAAGCATAAGATCCAGCAGGTTACGATGGTAGCCCAAATATTGACTAAGAGTTCCTTTACAGAGGATGACTTGATAGTCGATTTCTTCAAGAAGGATTTAAAGAGACTTGATTTATTGCATGCTTTGATTATAAGTAGAAAATAATCATGCTTATGCACTCTGGTGCGGGATCGATCCTACTGATCCTTCTCCCCTTAATAACTTACAACTAACAACTTAACCTACTAATGAAACAAACATTAAGTTGATTAAACAAAGGCAAGAGAGAATTAGAATTATGGAGAAGCATAGCAGGGGATTTGAACCAAGAAACCAAGGAAACGAAATTGAGATGGGAAAAGCAAAGAAATTAGGAAAATACCCCAAAATGGGACAATTTCTTAATCTTGGGAAAGAAATTAAACAAAGCAACTATGCACAATCCATGCACACCATGCACAAAACAGAATTACTAAAATACCCACATATAAATACTAAAAATTAGAAGCCCATTGCATCACTTTTCTCATTCAGAAGAGAGGGATGTTGAGAGAGCTCTATGAGCTATGGGTTTATGGGTTGAGCTCAGATCTTTGATCTCCGCTTTCGAAGAAAGGGAAGTCAAAAAAGAGATGAGAAGAGTGAGCTAGGTTTTGGGTTGACCTCATACTCTGATTTTGAACAAAAAGATGCGAGAGAGAGAGAGAGGTGAGAAGAGTAAGCTGGGTTTTGTACCATATTTTTTGTTTTGGCTAGAAAGTTCCATTTTTCCCGACGACTGAAGCTTCGATAGGCATAGTAAGGTACATGGTTTAGTTCAAAGTTCCTTCATCAATGATTATAAATGGGTTGTTTGTAAGATGAATTAATACTTAGAAGTTAAATTAGGGTTTGTGCTTCATGTTGGGGCCTATGGGTGGAATAAATTTCGGGTTTTGACGTGCTAAAAAACTGGGATGGAACAATTTCTGATTCAAGTGTCTAATTGCAGAAATTTGTGGAAATTTTTCCGTAATATGCATATGGTGTGCATGGCTACATCTTAATATGAGAAGCGAGAATGTTCACTAGTTATGATGCACATATATTGTGCCCCAAAATTTAGCGAGTATAACCCCAACCTAATTGACCTCGGCGAAAAACTAAATTAAGAAAAAGTTTAGAGGACATTAAGGATTATGCATGTCCATGAAATAACGACAACGAGTATCATGTTTTCCATGTGCACGGTTAAGCGGTGATTGATATACGTAACACGACTTTTCAAACTGCCATTGTAGCCTTATATACGTAACAATTATGTATTAATTGTATCCACTATACTAATAGGTTGCCGTTAAATTTTCTTATTAATGTGAAAAGCAGCTCGTTGCGCGATCTCCAGTTCTGTGCATATCATGTGCATGTACTATACATATGATGTGCATGTGGTGTGCATATAGTGTATATAGACAGGTGATGATGTCATTTTTCTGATTTCGAAGAGAGAGCTGTGAGCTCAGGGTTTTTGGATTGGCTAATTTCTATAAGCATATCATGTGCATTTCGTGTACATATAGTGAGCAAATCCTAAAAAATTCATCCAACAAAACACCAGCATTAATGACTGGCCTTTGTTCCCACCCTCGATGCGAGTCCAGTGGTGGTGGTCTTGACCCTTGATTGTTTGCCATGTTGCCAGAAAATGGTCGAAAAACTCGTGGTCTGCTTGAGTTTCGATCCCAACAAGTAGGTATGAGATTTGTGACAAGGCTAGATGTTTTAAACTCGTGAGGACAAGATGAAATTGGTGGTGGCTTCGATTTGGAATTGTCGTATTTCTGGGTTCCTAAGAAATATGGACAACCATCCAAGGATGCTTTTTACTATTTAATAAAGTTATCTCAGGTCATGCTATAAAGTATAAGTACAATCTGATTAACCATAAAAGAAATGTTTTAATATTCTAAAAGGTGCAGTGCAGGTAATCTATCATTTGGAGCTTGGAGATGGGGGACCTTCAAAGCGAAGATAATCATACATAATGCCCTGGAAAGGGCCTGTGCTTCTTGGTTGCGTCAAATAGATTATATTGTCTCCCTCGACAAGCCGAGAGCTTGGTACGTCCACATTGTAAAGCCAATAAAGCCCGTGGATTCCATGCCTTGCTATTGAGTTATCTCTCCCTATCATCCCGCTCGTGAATAGAGGGCGATTTGCCTTTGGATCATTCACCCGAACCTATATATATAACATATATAATTAATATTCACTAGTTAAAGCAAAATTTAAAAAAAAAATATGTTCTTGCCAAACCACCTCAAAACATTAGTGTGGATTTGGTAACAAAGTTGATTATGTTCTGAACACACCAGGCCTACTTACAATTTAAGCATCTATCTAGTAATACAAGTCTGATAATATAACATTATCCGCACATAAAAAATATTTATATGTTAATATACATGCATGACGTTAATCATGAAATTACAATTAAATAGTGAGTTGTGAAATATACCTGCAATTCAGAAAAAGTTGCAGAAGCAAGCGCTACTCTCAGCTTGTAGGAACCAGTTTGGTCTAAATTGTCAAGATTGAATTTAATTTGCCAAGTAGTTCCTTGATATTTATTGTCTTCATTTTTCCTATACATATGGTAATCAACAATAAAATGCCATAAGTTTTACGCCGATATACTGGTCAATCGGTATTCTTGCTTCTAGTGCTAGATATGATACCCGTACAAATTGCTTGTCGATCAAGAAAAATCGATTATATATAGTATGGGATGGAAGAATTGACACCTGGTAACCTGAGCAAAGAACCAGTCTTTGCTGTAGTCACTGACACCAACGGTATAAACCAAGTCTTGATCAGAATATAACTCTGAGTATCTTTCCCACAGTCCATACTGCCTAAACCTGCCAAATGAAATCTTAGTTCATATCTTCTATCCAGTCGTTCCTCATTTCTTCAAAATCACAGTCCGACACAAATCATTCTTGTAATTTTTCATAATATTTTTGTGTATACATGCCAGACTGTGATTTGCTGGTACTTGAAAAATATATGCGTATAAGTATGAATAACAGCAAGGAGCATATAACTAAGCTAACCTGTCAGGATGATTGACGAAGAGTTTGTTAATGTACTTTGGATTAGGGTCGGGAACATAAAACTCTGCAGCAGAACGATCCGGAATGCCTATTTCCCATAAAGTAGGGCCATCTCTGGGAGGCTCATATACAAGATCACCCATATCAATGTCACAACCTACATTGCTTGCACTGTTAATTTCCTTTTTTCTTTTCAACACTTTAGTAGCTGATAGGCAAAATGAAAGAAGAGAGCCCTACAAATTAACATTAGGGAATTAGTTGGACCACCTGAGGTTATAGTCATAACAACATCGTAATGATAATCTCCAATAAAACCAGGGACTGATGCATTCAGATTATAATCGCCCGTGCGTATCCCATTGATGCAAAAGTAGCCGTCTTCATCAGTTGTGGTCCAGAATTGATAGTCCTGACTTGTAATAAAATGTGAGATTAAGAGCAAATTAAGTTGAGAACTATATGTTTGAACTTAATTTGAACATGTAGAATTCAATCACCTTGCATTCTCTTTGCCACGATCCAATGTCTCCTGGCAGGGCTAACCCAACATACGCACCATTGACAGATATATAATCGTTGCTAATGTATCTTGATGTTGGATATCACAATAACCAAAATTAAAAACGGAAACATGTTTAGTGTCCATAGTTTTGGAATACAAGCTAATTACAAAAAATATTAAGACATGACTAAAATAATTAATACGTATAGTTATGTACCTATCTTGAATAAGTAGTCTGCCCCTAACATTACCCCGTTGGTATGACTTGGGAAATTCCTCAGATGCTGGGAAGCTGTAGGGCCAGCACTGGACTTCCATCTCCATCTGCAAAAGCAATACTACTCATCAATTTGATTAGTTAAAATAAAGGAGAATGATTTCTGCACATGTCCCTGATCATTCTTCGTGGATTTACTCAATCCAAAAAAAGGGGAATAAACGGGAGTTTGTAGGAGAGAAAATAGGCAAGTGAAAATCATTTCCGTTCAAATTAATGAAACTTCACTCTAAATTATATGCAGTCATCACCATTCATGTGATTTATATATGTGTATATATAGAGTATGAAAGAAAATTAAACAAAATTTGGTTAATATTGCTGTTAATTAATGTAAATTAAACCTGTGATTTAGCATCCTCCCATAACGAAAGTGGGTCATTTCCTTCATATGCGGAATTAACATACATAAAAACTGGCCCAAAAACTTTCTTCCATTCCTCACCCGCTGCAAATTTTGGCACCAAATCTTCTCCAGCATAATGTGCACTTAGAAACATCTGATCGTACAATTCAAAATTATTAGCAATGTTATGGAAACCTTATATCCTATGATGATAGATTTTACTTCTCCACCAATATTGAAATAAATTTCAAGATTCATAAGTTTGAAGTGTGAAAAACGTTAGGCTGTAACAAATGTGACAGTGGTTGAGTTTTGGGTCTACTTACAGCAAGGGTGGTGGGGCCAACATGGGAAGTGAGGTTCTGCTTAAAGGGTCCACCAGATCGAAACTCAGTGCTCGGGGTAATTTGCCAGAACCCCACTGGCGGCTCGGTGCATATCCATCCATGAACCTTATTATCCTTGTTGTCACATGAATATTGGTACTTATCATCCACCTGATTAATTAAGTATCAATTAACCAGGGTAAATAATTAGTTTGTCATCTTAAAAAATAAGTTTTATTTCATAATTTTTTTCTAAAGTAAAATAGAAGATTTAATGAGAAAATATATGTAGGTAGGAAATATTGTTACTTCTCCTTTAAGCTCCGGCTCCACAGGGTTGACAAGAAGAACGGCCTCCGGATAGGCCAGGGCTTGGCCTCTCGGTGGTGAACGGTCGTCAGGCAAGGGCATGTATCTCTGCCTATTGTCCGCCATGGCCATGTAGTGGAACCTTTTTATCCAAAATTCCACATAAACCGTCAACTAGATTAACTGTAACCATAAATCGATTCTGAACATTTCATTGTTTGTCAACACATTGTATTCGCCTATTTATTAGATGACAATTTGATAACTAAATAGTTTCATATTTGGGTGAACTTTTGCATGATTTCTTTCAATGATGACCTAAAATTTGATCCTTTCAAATTATAAGAAATATTATGGAGTGGGACAGTACGAGTGATTAGCTCCATATAAAGTTATTACTTGGTTAGCTTTTATATAGAAAAAATTGAGGAATTTGTGTACTTGTCTTTTCTGAGTTTGAAGGCAATTCTGGTTTCTCCAAGCTCGAAAGCAGGCCAGTCCTTCAAGTGCTCGTAAATGGCGTAGGAATAGAAGCCTGAAGAACCTCGAAGCATAATGAACCTACAAATTTACATATGATCATCATATATTATAAATTTCAAGATCTTATCTTATATACACTTGATGCATTGGCAATAAATATGTATAGGCCAATGAGGACCTTTTATCAATATTCAAGGGTACGAGTTTGCCCTCTTGAGAGGGATCCCAAGTTCTTGTGAAAGAGAGCTCCACCTGTTCTTCATTTTCCATTATAATCGTAAAGCTTGTTCCTTTGATCCTGCATGCAAATTGTTTCAATAATGTGTGACTTTGTTCAAACAGAGTATGGTTTGTTCAAATAGAATACGGACATAATAATCGAAATTATAACTTAATATTGTTGTCGAGGGAGCAGCTTGTTAGCAGGAATTCTGTAGCAAAAATGGGATAGGTATAGGACCATAGGTGACTATGTATTAACCATATAGGACCTATTATATATTTCACTGTTTCCCTTTTCTGCTCTACCAGAGCCTTATTGTCCCCATTTTGCAATAGTAGAATGAGATCCCTGCTAACAAAGGTCTCTTGTTACAGAGAGGAGCTATATATATCTCATGTAATAAGTCATATTAATTAGCTTATATAAGTTTCAAACTATGTACCAGCCAACTAGGTCTCGACGAGGCTAGTGGTAATGGTATGATCTTTTCTCAGCATTGGAAGTATTCTAATCCCAAGTTCCTCAATCAAAAAAGAAAAAGAAGGCAATTAAGTGGCCCGTAGTGAAATTCATGGTCATTTCATACTCAGTTGTTTTAAAATTAGAGATTATACCATGATATATTAGGACACATAATTGAGAAATACATTGTGTGATGTTCTGATTATACTATAAAGAGGGTAACAATATATCGGACGTACACATCAAATATTCCTGTTGTTCCAGTAGTAGCTGAGTTCCAAACAAGGTCCCAGTACCTACAATATTTTCCATTCAAATTAACTACATAATAAATAAATGAAACATATATCAAGGGACACTGAGAATTCTAAGTGATGACTGTTGTAAGTTGTGAAAATACCCTCTGTTAGATTCATCGTTACGAATTTCAAGCAAGTTATCGATGCCATTGTATCGAATTCCAGTCACGATTCCCTCTGGCTTTGATAGCGTCACTTGGAGAATCCCATTATCCATCATTACCTGCAATTCAGTTCACCATGAAAAAGTTTCAAACCAAACCAAAACATGCATGCATTCCTGCCTACAGATTTATCAAACTATCAAGCAGAAAGTTAAGAAAAATTGCACTGCAGATTTTATCAGGTAATTTACATGGTGATCTTGAACAAGCAATTCAACCCCAATAGGTGCCATGATGGATGATCGATCGAGCTGATTTCTGGAACTTATTTCAATACAGTTTTATAGCACTGACCCTCTAAAAGAAATTAATCAATTAATTAATTTATAAAAAATAATCTGATTACTAAAAAGCAAGATATAAAGGGATAATTATAAGAATACATACGTAGAGAGTAGAGTAGTTTACTTGGACTAAAAACAAAGCAAAGCTTTTCCAGCTTTCATTTGTGTAACATATATATTATATATGGTTACTTAGTCGGCACTATTGCTTAATTGTTAGGCGTGCAAGATTCGCTCGCTTTCTAGGCCACCGCTCTTATCACATATAACTTTGTTGTACGAATACTTTTACTTCTTTTGTTGAACTTGAAAGGATTGATAACTAATTTATAGGGATAGGATTCTGGGATCAAATCATTTACAATTAGTGTTCCAACATTTTGATGAAAACAAAAACAACACAAGAAGTCTAACTAGAAACTGCACTAATTAAAACCCCGAGATTAGCGTAACTTTAGCCAATATTATTCATGCTCAAGCTCGGAAAAAAGCTCATAATCGCAAGCTCAAGCTGATCAACTCTGATAATTTTTTGAAGCTCATTCTTTAAACAAACTCAAGCTTTTGTTTAGTCCGATTTAATTTTCAATAAAACCTAATACAATAAACATAACAAAACTGTTGATATTAACGTTGCAAGAGTGTGCACAAAATAATAAGTTAAATACTTTAAAATGACTTCGTATCCAACATAAACAATACGAGCTGCTCACAAGTTTTGTGAGCTGAACGCTCATCTCATTTTTCTAACGAGCATAACATTTTGTTCAAGTTCAACTCGTTTAACATACAAATGGGGGTAAGGCTAGCCGACATTCACCTCTCCCAGACCCTGCGTAAAGCGGGAGCCTTGTGCACTGGATACGACCTTTTTGTATGTATGTAGATGTATGTACATGAAATATTACACACGCTGATACAAACATATGAACTTGAATCTAAGATGAACTGCAATTACAAGGAGGCGGACCTTCAAATCGTATATAATCGTACATAATCCCTTGGAAAGGACTGGTGCATCTTGGTTGTCTAAAGAAGAAAGTATTATTCTCCTCAACAAGCTGAGCGCCTGGTACGTTAATGTTGTACAGCCAGTAAATCCCATGGATTCCATGTCTTGCAACCGAGTTATCCCTCCCTATCAATCCACTAGTAAATAGAGGTCGCCTTGAATCTGGATTGTTAATCCGAACCTTACGAAAAGAAAAGGAAAGATAGATCAGTATGATTTATAATCTACTAATGAAAAAAATCATGATGTACTTTACCTGCAATTCAGCAAGAGTTGCAGATGCAATTGCAACTCGCAATTTATAGCAACTGTTCCGATCCACATTTTTCAGTTCAAACTTAATCTGCCATGTTGTTCCTTCATGTCCGTTGTCTGTTTTCCTGCAGTACATGAGAACTTTAAGCACCAGGTAGCCAAACGAGTGACATCTTCATTATGATTTTCACAATGACGGTTATTATTCAAAAGAAGTAAAGAACCATACCTGGGAACCTGAGCAAAGAACCAATCTTTAGCGTAATCACTAACACCGACAATGTAAACCAAGTCTTCATCAGGATATAATTCAGCATATCCGTTCCAGAGCCCGTATTGCCTGAACCTGCCAGAAGGACAATGTGAAGATTGTAATAAAAGAAGTTATTACCGACCTCTTAAGCATTAATATAGATACTTTATTGAGGTCCTACTCCTATCTAGGTTTGTTTCCCCCCTCACCCACTATCGTTTGCATCAAAGAAAAACATATGTCCTCAATTTGGCTGATGGATCGTTTTAAATGAATAAAAGCCACATATAAGGTGATACAGAAAATTTTCCACCACTTGCACGTTACGAGTACAGAAGGCTAGTTTTGATCACATTCATACGGCATTATGAAGATCCACAAACAATCAACTCTTTAACATTACAACAAAAGAAGGCTTGCCTGTCAGGATGATTTATGAAAAGTCTGTTGATATACTTTGGATGAGGATCAGGAACATAAAACTCTGCAGCAGAACAATCAGGAATGCCTATTTCCCACAATGTTTGCCCATCTCTTGGAGGTTCATACACAAGATCACCCATTTCGATAAAAGAACCTGTAGCAAAAGTTATGAAACCAAAATGTGCAAGAATGGAAAAGAGAGCTAAAAAAGATTTATGAAAAACAATCGAATTAAGAATTTAGGAAGTTCGCAGAAGTTGAAAAAAACATACCTGATGTTATATTAATGACAGCATCATACCGGTAATCTCCAATAAAACCAGGTACCCATGCATAAAGATTATAAGTGCCAGTACGCACGTTGTTAATAGAAAAGTAGCCATGGTCATCTGCCCTTGTCCAGAATTGATAGTCCTAAGAAGTTTGATAACCATATAAGGATGTCTTTAGAGATTGACTTATGGAATTTGAATTGTGTTTTGGTACATATAGATATAGTATATAATATGGTTTTACCAGTCTAATTACTTCATATAATTTCAATACTAAGAGATATAACAAAAGGGCGTGAATCAACAGCATATTCTATGTCATAAAATAGATCACTCAAAACTTTTCCTTACACAAATCATATGAAAAAGCAGCTCAGTATAGTGTTATCATGATGCAACATATCTCAGCATGCTCCTCAGAAACCGTGAGTTTTATTATTTCTGGTTAAGCATCATTTCAGAGGAAAGAAAGTTTCCTCGGAAAGAAAATAAAACTTAGGATCTTGCAGGTTCTTTATTATAGGGTGGACATGCGATTGACTGAGAACGTAAGGATTTAATAAGATACAAGATAAATTTTTGTGGTCACAGTGAGAGGTTTAACACAAAAACCACGAATGTGGAATAATTTCCCACTGCTATGTGACTGTGACCTGTAGTGAAGCCCAGCTATATTAAAGAATAGAACCCTACCTAGATTTCAAATTAATTAACATAATCATAAAAAATCAAAAACCATAAATTTTCTTCGACGTAGCACATAGCTAATCAGCAAACATTGTGCAGCCCAAGATTCAAATAGAGGTTCACAAAATTCACCTTGCATTCTCTTTGCCATGATCCTGCATCTCCTGGTGGGGCAAGACCAACATAAGCACCATTCGCAGGTGTGTATTCTTTACTTATGTACCTGGACATTGTAATTACAAAGACAGATCAATTTATGCATACTCGGGAAAAATTTTCATGAAAATAAAAAAAGACATAACCGACCATTAGTTTTGTTATTCTCTTTCTGGCAATGAGAGCCATGATTTGATATTTGGAAATTAAGTTATCATCCACTCATGTTAATCAAGAGTAAACTGTCGATTTGCCCCCTAAACTTTCACCGAACTTTCGATTTCCCCCCTGAACTTTTCAATTGGAAAATTTCCCCCCTGAACTAATTTTTTTAGCCAATTTGCCCCCTACCGTTAGTTTTTCAAACATTCCATCCAAATTTCTGTTAAGTGAGACCATGTGCACAACATATGAGGGTAGTTAAGTCATTTCACTCTTAAAAATGATTAAAAAACTGAAAATTTCCCTCTAATTCATATCCTCAATTTTATTTTTCACTCATTCCTATGTATAAAAAATGACATACGGTGTTATTGTCTTCATGGCATGAACATTCTAGTAATTTTACATTATTAAAAAAAATGATTAAACAAAAACAGATCGAAGAAAAGAAAAAAGAAAAAAATACAAAAACCCCAGCCACCACCACTTCCTTTCCGCACCCCCATCACCCACCCCTACGACATCCTCCCCCTACCCTCATCTCCCTCAACTGTAACCCCACTCCCTGATTTGGCCCCACCCTCTGCTACCCCAATGACCCAACCCTCTTCCTGCATCACAAATCTCTCTCTCTCTCTCTTCCCACTTTCTTCGTTCCTTGCATTGTTCGTAGAATAACAAATAGAGAGGGGAATGAGGAGTCTGTGTGTGTGGGAAGGGGGAGGACCGGATATGGTGGTTGATGGGTCTCAGGGGTGGGAGGAGGTGGTAATGGTGGGTACAAGGAGATCGGCGGTAGAGGTAAAAAATAGAGGGAATTTTTTTTTTTAAATTTATTTTCAGTTTTTTAATCATTTTTAAGAGTGAAATGACTTATCTACCCTCATATGTTGTGCACATGGTCTCACTTAACAGAAATTTGGATGGAATGTTTGAAAAACTAACGGTAGGGGGCAAATTGGCTAAAAAAATTAGTTCAGGGGGGAAATTTTCCAATCGAAAAGTTCAGGGGGGAAATCGAAAGTTCGGTGAAAGTTTAGGGGGCAAATCGACAGTTTACTCTGTTAATCAATTAATTTCAAATGAAGTTTTCAAATAAAGAGAGAAAAGAAGTGAAAGTTTCACTGTGAAACTGATAGTACATGCCAGCAAATTACGTTTTCAATACTACGATTTAGTAATTAATGGTGCACACCATAAGATAAAACTAATAATACAAACAAGCGTATCTAAATTTGAACCTGTCCAAGACAAGTAGTCTACCACTCACATTACCCCGTTGACTGGACTTTTGAAAATCCTCAGATGCGGAGAAACTATATGGCCAGCTTTGTACTTCTGTCATCATCTGAATGCCAGTTTGTGTCAGCAATTTTTAATTAAAAACTTTCCTAATTTTCCATCTTTAGAAGGAAAGCGGGGTTGTTTTCTACCACAAACCTGTATTTTAGCATCCTCCCATAGCCAAAACAGATCATCTGTAATTGTGGAAGAATTGAGATAGATAAAAACAGGGCCGAAAACCTTCTTCCATGGTTCACCACCTCTAAATTTTGGCACCAGATCTTGTCCCGCATAATGACTACTAAGAAACATCTGATGACACCAATAGAAAGGTCAAAATCAAACTAATGTCCCAAAGTTATACCAACATCTCTGATGAGCAAGAATAATCACATACAGCAAGAGTGGTAGGGCCAACATGTGAGGTTAGGTTCTGTTTTAGAGGTCCACCAGATCGAAATTCATCACTGGGCGTGATCTGCCAAAACCCAACTGGTGGGTTGGTGCATATCCACCCATGAACCTTATTATCTTGGCTGTCACACGAGTACTGGTACTTGTCATCCACCTACAGCTCAAGAAATTATAAGAAAATAACCTATACATAACAAAAATATAACGAAAGAAACGCACTTACAACCCTCACAGAGGTTAGAATAAAGTCTTATTTAGTAGGTGTATGGCCTTCAAAGTTCACAACTTTAGTTTAGAAAGATCTTGACCCACTAACGGGTTATTTCCACCAAGAAAACCAATGACAATAGTAAAATAACATGGAAGAATATGTTTGAAAATTGGCTCAATAGTTCCACGCCACCATCACCCCTAAAACAGAAAGAAACTCCAACACAGTAATATACAGTAGGAAGTTGTGACAAATTACCTCTCCTGCAAGGTCTTTTCATCTTGGGATCAACAAGTAGGACAGCTTCTGGGTAGGCAAGGGCTTGACATCGTTCTGATAACCGGTCATCAGGTAGGGGCATGTATCTCTGCCTGTTGTCTGATACAGCCATGTATTGGAACCTATCAACTCAAATTGTACCATTGTTAATAACTCATATGCAAGCTAAAATACTAAAAAGAAAATATTTATTACTAACCTTTTGTTATGGCATATGCTGACTAGGTAATGTAAGACACACACACACAAACTTTTTTTCTCACTACAAGTTTGAAACGGCATTACGTAAAAAATCTATTTATAGGCAACTTCAGAATAGTTAAACACAGAGAAACAATATACTGCAAATAACTGATCCTGAGAACTCTAATAACTACAAATTACATAATCCCGGAGTTCTAATGAAACGAAACACTAATTCTTAGTTTGCACCTACCCAAAAATGAACACAAAGTATAGTCTCGTATGCAACAACATCATGTCTTCTGATAATTAGTTTGGTAGAAACCACTGTGAAAAATGAGAAATAGTATCTAACAATATGAAAGCAGAAGTATATTTTGTTTACTTGTCTTTTCTCAGTTTAAAGGTTATTCTGGTTTCACCAATGTCGAAATCAGGCCAATCCTTCAGGTGCTTGTAAATGCCATAGGAGTAGAAGCCCGAGGAACCACGAAGCATTACAAACCTAAATGAAATACAGATAACATTATCATTTGAAATAATAGGAATCACAATGTTACAGTCAGTTTAAATAAGCTAGATCCTAAAGTATAATTGGAATTGGCTGTACTCATAAGAATAGAAACTTTGTATGAATCCAGAAGTGACCTTTTGTCTATATTTAGGGGAACGTATTTCCCCTCAAGAGAGCAATCCCATGTTTTTGAAAATGAGAGCTCAACCTGTTCCTCACTCTCCACTATAACCTTAAAAGTTGTACCTTTTATCCTGTAAAGTTATCAGATAATTTCACCCCATCAGATAACGTAAAAAAGTTGCTCCATTATATCTAGAGAGAAAAGAGGGGAAATACATACACATCAAATATTCCCTTACTTCCTGGTGCACTCCAAACAAGGTCCCAATAACTACACAATCATTGGAATCCAAAGTCATAATCTTCAAAGACAACAAAGGCCAAATATATTATATTAAACGACGAAGAAGACGAGAGTAAGAAGGAGAAGGGGGAAGAGGGACAAAAATAGAAGCAACTAAACACGGTGATCATGAACCCTCTGTTAGTTTCCTTATTAAGAGGTTCAAGCAAATTGTCAATGCCATTATATCGTATTCCAGTGACAATGCCATCTGGGTTTGATAAGGTGACTGTTAGAACCCAAATCTCAAACCCTAACTCAAACCTTAACTATTGCACATAGATGAGAATGAAGGAGGAAGATAGAAGGAGCAGAGCTCCAATATTTTTGTATTGATTTGTTTTGTAAAATTCTGTTCTAACTTTTACATCCAAAGCATGAGCTTATATATAAGTTTCCACTAAAACAAATTGCCAGCTGGCAATAACTAATCACTCCCTAATACTCATATTTAGTCTGCTATTACATCACTAATTGTGATCGAAATAGAGGATCATAACAATACTTCCCCCTTGAAGAACAACCTTGTCCTCAAGGTTGAAAATTGAAAAACTTATTTGAACGAGCAGAGGAGTCTTGCAATAGAAGGGAAACAGCAGAGACTGCAAATACAATCTGCAGGTAGCTCACAGCTTGAGGAGATGAGCCTGACAACACTCCTGAACTGGTTATGGAAGCTCCCCACAACTTGGTAAGTGAGCACTTGTTACCTGTAGCTTCTTCATAAATTTCAACGCACGATATCATTTTAATTTCCATGGTAGTTGCCAAAAAGTGCTTAGCAGCATCAAATGGAGAGAATGGGCCAGCTCCCAGGGAACCTGCCAGAAGATTCTCAACCAATGCAGCTACTATAGCAATTGGACCATTGCCAAGAATTATAGCCTTAGAGATGGTTTTGAGCTTGATATCCTCAAGAGCAGGACGAGCAGTCTGATTGAGAAGAGACTGCCGAAGATTAACTATCCTCTTCTTAGGTCCAACACACCATTCATTGCTTCGAATGTAGCCATCCTTCACCACACCACAGTGAGGGAAGCCACCCATGGGAATGATGTCCTTCTCAGTCATCTTCCCCTCGTGGAAGCACATCTCATAGCTTTTTTCAGTGATACTGGGACCACCTAATGTCTGATTGTCATAAAACTCCATTTTCTGAAATAAGCTGATGGATGAGACCAGCCTATATTGGATATTGAAAACTGCAATTCTTTCTGAATCATTGAAATCATTGAACTTTAAACCGTCAGAAGCAACACCAATATTATGCATGGAAGATTTAGAGGACCTGAGCAAACACAAAGCTTCAACCATGTCCTTCATCACCTCTGTTAAGGTGTATAGTTGGCATTTGAATACATAAGGTGGCTGAGTAGTATCAAGTTCCCAAAATTTAAACAGCTCCTTTTGCCAACTTACACTCACGGTAAGACAAATATGCAAAGACCGTGCAAGGACAAATATGATGGACATCCTTCCTGAAGAACAGGCAAAGAAATAACACCAGCAGCAACCAAATGAAATAACACCAGCAGCAAGCAATACATTGATGTGCGCCATATTTTCTAACAAAATTACTTTAAGCTTATGACAGACTCTGCAGATATGTCCGTAATCGTACAACCATGCATAAACACTAGCACCATCAACTTTTAGATTTGGCCTGAATACCATTACCTCTTCACTACCAAAAGTGAGCATCTGAATACGTCTGCCGGTTTTCTTATGATGCAACTCCAGTTCTACCAAAATCCATCTTTTACCAATCACATAAGAGAAAACATGATGACTTACACAATGTTGCTCAGGTACAGTCACATATGGTGTTGTCTGAGATTTCCATTGCTCCTTGAAATGCATTCCATAAACCAAGAAAAATAAGATTGAAGCAGTAATTGTTCCATCCTGCAAAAGAATCTTGAACTCAATCTCTAAATTCAGGAGACTTGTTAGACTGTTGGCAACCATGGAAATGATTTCCCTGATTTTGAGAGGATCATTTCGGTGTTTATGGCTAAGCATTGCAAATACTTCCCCTTCTTGTCTGAAATGTCCATCTTGAAGCCCTTTCAAGTTAGCATATTCTTCCAAGAGCCTGATCATGGTTGTATCAGAGAACGAGTGCACCAGCAAGAGCACAATTTGACCAAAAACACAATTGTTACATGCTTCTGTAATATTTGTAGCAAGTTCCAGACCCTTGTAGCAGACCACTTCCTGAGACAACGCAGGGTTTAGAGTATTGGAAAAGATCCGGAGCCTGTTATCATTCTTACTTTTCTGAACAAATATCGATACATATAGGTCATTCCCTTTACTGATTATATCATTGAGAGCACTAGCAGCAGACATAGCTGAGTCCTCTTTGTCAAAATGAACAAACCTGAACCCATTTCTCTTCCCATTTTCTTCTACTACCTTGAAAGACCATATTGCATAATTCCTCTTATTGAACTTGTTCCTCTGATTGAAGACAACCCTTTGATAAGATATATTGTCACAAGGATCAGTTAGAGTGTGACACCAACCCGGTTGCTGGAAAATCTGGTCATTTGCTATGCAATTAGGAAAGAAAACAGCATCGAGGTGTACATCAACCCTATGACACAATTCCTGATTCAATTTCGATAACAAGCTGGTGAAAATAGAATAGTCAAGCTGGGAAATGGCCATGACTGTGAACGCACAGATGTGTAACAGTGATAAGCAGAGGAACTGTTTGATAGCATTGATATGACCCAAAGTCCCATTCTCCTCAGTAAAACTAGCTGCAAGATCTTTAGGTAAATAACGACAAACAAGTACAACAATATTATCATATGGTTGTCCTCCATGGGTTAGCAACTCATCCATGAACTGCAAGACCATAACTGTTCCATCACCCCACCTCAACTTTGCAAGCTGGGACACATACTCCGCATGAGCATAATGGGATGACCCCACCACTGTAATAGAAGAACCTGCAGCAAGCCCACAAGGAAGATACATCAACTTATCTCCTGTTGCTAATACTTTCCCACTCATTGATAACCATGAAGTACATGACTCTGGGTTTCCCTCAATTATAAAACTCTCTCCAATCTCCTTCAACTTAGCCACATCTTTATCATCTTTATAGTTGGACATTGGAAAGATTTCTTGCCACGAACCCAGTATGAATGTCAAGACCTCGGTATACCCATTCACTGCAATCTCTAATCTGATGAGTTCAGTGAACTCATTCAAGGTTAGTGGCTTCAAAGAAGCAGGCTCACTCTTTGGAATTTGATTTCTCATTGTAATATTATTGTATTCATAAGCAATTGCAACATCCTCCACAATATCCCAAGCATCCAGGTTGCTACTCAAAGACATATTATATGTATTCAGTCTCTTAGACATTTCCTCAAACAGTTCCAAGGCATAAAAATCTTTCTTCACAAATTTTCCCACAAAATACCAATTAACCCAGCCATACTTAGCATTCAAGAAAGCATGATAGACGAACGCACTATGACCAGTATAGCATGCAGTTACACCAAACAAAAGCAATACCGTGGATCCAGTTTTTGTGGTATCGGGGAACGAGTGCTCATGAAGTAGCCGCGGAGCAGAGGTCATCGTTGAAGCATGAATCCCTGTTTTCGATTCCGGAAGCAAAACTGTAGCTGCATCGGAGTCCTTCGAGTGTGGCTTAACGGCCGAAGTTGCAAGTGCTTGCAACAACGGTGAAGATGAGAGTTGAGGTGGAGCTTGGACAGCCGACATACTAAGCTGTGATTGGGCTCCTTCAGCACAGATTGGCCGCCGAGTTAGCTGGATCGGATCAATTGCAGGAGAACCATGATGATCGCCCGCAAGAGGAGTGGAGATACCTTCCCCGGCACCTCGAAAGAACATGTCGTGACGAAATTGTGTAAGAGAGTCGGCGAAGGCCTGGTCGATCGCAGCGGTGATGAGGGAAGGTAAAGCAGCGACGCAAGCCTCCAAGGAAGCAAGACGGGATTCCAAGGCAGCGTCGCAAGTAGCAGCGGATTGGCGGGTGTGCACAGAAGGGAATCCAGGAATCGATATGGGTGATACCATTGTTAGAACCCAAATCTCAAACCCTAACTCAAACCTTAACTATTGCACATAGATGAGAATGAAGGAGGAAGATAGAAGGAGCAGAGCTCCAATATTTTTGTATTGATTTGTTTTGTAAAATTCTGTTCTAACTTTTACATCCAAAGCATGAGCTTATATATAAGTTTCCACTAAAACAAATTGCCAGCTGGCAATAACTAATCACTCCCTAATACTCATATTTAGTCTGCTATTACATCACTAATTGTGATCGAAATAGAGGATCATAACAGTGACTTGGAGTATGCCATTATCCATCACCACCTGCATACGGAAGCAAGTTCAAGCACATAAAGAGAAAATTAACATAACCGAAACACATTCATTTTTCCTCAACAAAAGTCTAAGCTGATCAATTGATCAATTCAAATTATATCTAATTTAGCAACTTCTAGCCTACAATTAGGCTGATCACTCACATGGGGGCCTTGAATATGCCGCGGCAGATGATATAGTGTACGACACTTGATATATTGGAGCTTGTTTGCCACAAACAACCCAGATTATGAATTTCTGAAGCACACAAAAAACCCAAATTTATGATGTTCTATGTGCAAGAAATGTGGCGCAATCCGATCATGGAAAATATGTAATTTGCAATAATTACCCAGATGGAATATCAATTTCATCCAATTGACTCTTTCCCAAAAACCAAAAACACATGTACTAATATGTAAAGATCAAAATTTTTAAGAAATGAAAATAATATATGCATTTGTTAAAGCTGTGATCACTTACACGAGAGAGATGGGTTTGTAAACCATAATCTAGCTGCAAGATTCAGTTACTTAAACTACAACCAAGTAGACACAAAACATCAATCCAAATAAAACCTAATTATACTAACCTGTAGAACTCCCGTTTGATGCAGTCATGGTGGATCTCGATCAACCTGAAAAGCACAGCAATTCTTCTTCTCTCTGTCAGGGTATTTATCACTCAAACTAAGAATAGGGCTTAGTTCCAAAAGAGCACAGAGAAGAGATTGCCATATATATATATATATATATATATATATATATATATATATATATGTACACACATATCCTTCTCATATTAGAATATGGATTCCCTATTAAAATCCTTATGGAAAACTACTTAAGCCTTCCTAATTCAAATCAGTTTTTCCCTGCAATAGAGTCCTCTACTGCCAAGAACTGAATTCCATCTTCTTAGAGGCTTTCTTATTCGGATTGGACTCAAACAACTAATATCCGATCATCTTATCTCATGTTCACATTCTTACATTCTCCCACTTGAACATGAGACAAAGATCAAACCTTGCCGTCACCAATCATAAGAAGTGATCACATAACCTCATCTAAGATTTAACCATCATGACCACTGTCCCATTACATCTCAAAATATAGAAACCAAGAATCTCAGACCACAACCAAATTGTAGTATTAATTCAAGGCTCACATATATTCAATTTGTAAATATGACTCATGACTAACATAAACCGTCAAACATTATGCTCCCACTTTTCAAAAGATCACAACACACATTAATCTTCACAGAAAAGCAACATAGTAATTGACTATATAAAATCATTAACCACAAACTTAAAAACAGACAAACTGTTCTTTCAAAGTTACTCATGAAACTAAATTCTAACTCAGTCCAGTATCCATACCTCAACACCTGAAAGCCAAAGTATCGAGTAGCAGACAAGGACACTTATTAAAACACAAACAACCTTAACAAACTAACTAAAGCAAGTTAAAACATAAAGCATCCTTAGTTCAGCTTGTCAGAATTGCACATACAGTTCTTGAAACACATATACTTCTGCAATCCCAAGCCTTTAACACACACGTGATTACTCCCACTGATCAAAACCTTCTAGTACTCCCATTGAAGAAACATGTTTCTTGAATTCTCCAATTGGCAGTGCCTTAGTCAAGGGATCAGCAATCATCATAGTAGTGCTAATGTGCTGTACTTCAATAACTCCTTTCTTGACTTGTTCTCTGACCTTAAGAAACTTCACGTCCATCAATCTAGATGTTGAAGTCCTTTTATTATTCTTAGCAAAAAACATAGCCGAGTTGTTATCACAGAACATTGTTACTGGTTTCTGAACCGAATTCACAATCTTTAAATCTGTCAAAAAATTCTTCAACCATGCTGCCTGTTTCATGCCTTCAAAACAGGCTACAAACTCAGCTTCCATAGTTGATGTGGCTATAATAGTTTGCTTTGCACTTTTCCACGAAACTGCCCCTCCATTGAGTATGAAGATATAACCCCATGTGGACTTCCTGTCATCCACATCTCCAGCTAAATCTGAGTCTGTATACCCCCTGAGCTCCAAAGAATCAGTTCGGCCATATACTAACATGTGAGTTTTGGTTCTCTGCAAGTATCGAAGAACCTTCTTGGCTGCCACCCAATGTGCTTCTCCAGGATTTGCTTGAAATCGTCCTAGCATACCAACTATGAAGGCAATATCAGGCCTTGTACAGATAGTTGCATACATAAGACTTCCAATCAACGAGGCATAAGGCTTAGCTTGCATTTTCTTCACCTCCAAATCAGATCTTGGACATTGAATCTTCGAAAACTTGTCACCTTTATTGACTGGAACCTGACCACAATTGCAACTTGCCATATGAAATTTCTCCAACACTCTGTCAATGTACCCCTTTTGAGATAAACCAAGGAGCCTCCTTTTCCTATCTCGAACAATCTCTATTCCTAGTACATAATGTGCTTCTCCAAGATCTTTCATCTCAAAGTTATCACTTAGCATTCTCTTAGTGCTATGAAGCAATTGGGGACATGAACTAGCTAGGAGAATGTCATCAACATAAAGTACTAAGAAGATGAACTCGGAACCTGAGAACTTAATGTATATACAATCATCCAGTTTGTTTTCTACAAAACCTTGTGCAGAGACAATTTGATCAAACTTTAGGTACCATTGCCTTGATGCTTGTTTCAAGCCGTATATGGACTTATTGAGCTTGCATACCAAATTCTCTTTCCCCTTTTCAACAAATCCAACAGGTTGTTTCATGTATATAGCCTCTTGTAAGTCTCCGTTAAGAAAAGCGGTTTTTACATCCATTTGATGTAATTCAAGATCGAAGTAGGCAGCTAAAGACATGATAACTCGCATGGAGTCTTTGGAGGAAACTGGAGAGAAAGTATCATTATAGTCGATCCCCTCCCTTTGAGTAAACCCCTTAGCAACCAACCTTGCTTTATATCTTTCAATTCTTCCAGCAGCATCCCTTTTGGTTTTATATACCCACTTGCAGCCTATTGGCCTAATTTCAGAGTTGGATTCCACCAATGTCCAAACCTGGTTTTTGGACATTGAATCTAACTCATCCTTCATTGCATTGTTCCAAAGAACTGCTTGAGGACTTTCAGTTGCCTGAGTATATGTAAGAGGATCATCAATGTCACCAATATTGAACTCAGTCTCTTGTAAGTACACATAGTCATTGCTTGCAGTGGTTTTCCGAGCTCTTGTGGACCTTCTGATTTCAACTGGAGGTGGAACAGCAACTGGTTCACATGCTTCTGCAAAAGGAATTGTTGCAGCTTGTGTTGTGGAATCAACTCCTACATAGTTGTCATCAGGAACTCCTAAATCTTCACTCATATCTTCAATGGCAATTGATGATTGATTGGGAAACAATGAGACCGGATTATAATCCATTGTCACATGGTCCCCACCATCTGAATGCATCTCTTCAAATATGAAATTTTCCCTTGACAAATGAGAGACATCTTCATCTTCTAGGAAAACTGCATTGTGTGTCTCTTGGATCCGAGTGTGACCTTGAGGGATATAGAACCTGTATCTTTTTTATTTCTCAGGATAGCCAATAAAATAACATGACTGAGTCCTTGAATCCAGCTTTCTTTCATTAGGATTATATAACTTAGCTTCTGCTTTACAACCCCAAACATGGAAATAAGTAAAACTAGGAACTCTCCCATGCCATAACTCATAGGGTGTGGTAGATACTGCCTTGCTTGGAACTCGATTCAATATATGATTAGCTATTTTCAAAGCTTCTCCCCACAAGAATCCTGGCAATTTTGATCTGGACATCATGCTTCTAACCATACCAATAAGAGTCCTGTTTCTTCTTTCAGAAACACCATTCTGTTGAGGCGTTCCAGGTGTGGTGTACTGCGCCACAATACCATTCTTCTCGAGATAGAGAGCAAATGGTCCTTTTTGCTGCCCGGATTCAGTGTACCTGCCAAAGTATTCACCTCCCCTATCCGATCTAACAATTTTAATAACCTTGCCTAACTGTTTTTCAACCTCAGTTTTGTAAATTATAAAACACTTAAGGGCATCAGCTTTTTCATTAATCAGAAAGGTATATTCCAGCCTTGAAAAATCATCTATGAAATTAATGGAATACTTGTTTCCACATATTGTCTTAACTGGAAAAGGACCACAGATATCAGTGTGTATGATTTCAAGTAACACCTGGCTCCTTTTGGCATCTGTTTTTCTAAAATTGGTCATTTTACCCTTTAGGCAGTCAACACATTCAGTTGCAGTAGAAAGATCTAATTTTGGAATCAAGTCAGTTTTTGACAGCTTAATTATCCTTTCTTTAGAGATGTGTCCTAGTCTTTTGTGCCATAAAATGTATGAAGTATCCTGACCTATCATTCTCTTAGTACTAATGCTGAAAATCGTGTGATTGAGTGCCTTAACAGTGCAATTTAGATTCCATAAATTATCAGACAAAAAAGCAGTCCCTAAAATAGTGTTAGGACAGTTTTTCTTGAAAATTTTGAGGCACTCATCATCACCAAGAAAGGAAAAACCATCTTTTACAATTTTAGAGGCAGAAATTAAGTTTCTTCTCATCTTAGGCACATATAGCACATCTTTCAACTCTAAAACATAACCAGAACATAAGACTAATTTGACTATCCCAACTGACTCTACTGCAACTTTAGTTCCTTCCCCAACAAAAACATTATATGTAGCATTTCCAAATTCCTTTTGTTTTTGAAAACCATTTAAAGAATTAGTTATATGCACTGAGCATCCGGTATCAAACCACCAAGAATCAACAGGTACTTCACAAAGATTTGATTCAATACAGACAAGTACTTGTTCCTTTTCTTTGCTCTTTACATAATCTTTGAAAATTTCACAGTTAACTTTTAAATGGCCCTTAGTTTTGCACCAAAAACATTTTAATTTAGACACATCTTTAGGTTTAGCTTTAAACTTGATAGATTTTCTAGGGGAGTCAACTACTTTAGCAGAATTACTGAACTTATTAGAAGTTTTAAAAGGCTTAGAACTCTTACCAGAACCAGAAAAGCTTCTGTTGTTGAACTGCTTTTTGTCATTTATAGTTTGCACAAAGTTGATGTCCTCAACTTCTTTGCCTCTTTCTTGTTTTTGACGAGTTTCTTCTTGCACACACTGTGCAATCAACTGATCAATATCCCAGTTTTTGTCTTGAGTATTGTAGGAGATCTTCAACTGACTATATTTACTGGGAAGTGCTTGAAGAATCATGAATACTAACTGCTTTTCACCTATGTTTATGTCCATTGCATTGAGTCTTTCTGCAGCATCTGTCATCTTCATTATGTGATCCCTTATAGAGCTTGTACCCTCCATCTTGTAAGTAGTTAATAAAGACATATACTGACTCACTTCAGCTTTTTCAGATTCTTGAAATTTCTTTTCAATAGCTTTTAGGTAATCAGCAGCCAAATCGTGCTTCTTAATTCCTCATCTGATTGTATCAGTCATGCCACTCTCAAGGATGGACAATGCTACCTTATTAGCCCTTGTCCATCTCTCAAAATCTGCCTTTTCAGCCCTTGTGCTCTGATCATTGACCACGGGTTTGGGATTCTCGATTGCTATATCAAACTCGTTTAGAGTCAACAGCAAACTGATTTCCCTTCTCCACTTCTTGTAATTACCCTCTGAGCTCCAAAGAATCAGTTCGGCCATATACTAACATGTGAGTTTTGGTTCTCTGCAAGTATCGAAGAACCTTCTTGGCTGCCACCCAATGTGCTTCTCCAGGATTTGCTTGAAATCGTCCTAGCATACCAACTATGAAGGCAATATCAGGCCTTGTACAGATAGTTGCATACATAAGACTTCCAATCAACGAGGCATAAGGCTTAGCTTGCATTTTCTTCACCTCCAAATCAGATCTTGGACATTGAATCTTCGAAAATTGTCACCTTTATTGACTGGAACCTGACCACAATTGCAACTTGCCATATGAAATTTCTCCAACACTCTGTCAAGGTTTGCTCGGGTTTGTGAGATCACTAAGTTGCCCCCCGAAGATGTCATCGTCTTCTTCCCTCAACGTTGGTGGGTGAGTGAGAGGGAGTAAGTGTGATGGGTGGTGGCTGAGTGAGAGTGAGTGTGATGGGCGGTGGGGATGGCATAGGATGATTAATTTGACAGTTGATAACTTATACCTGCCGTTGCCGCGCATTTGGGAGAATGAGGACGGTTTGCTATTGCCAAATTTTCTCGTACTTATTTATTTATCTGTTATTATTATTATTTTTTTTTGTCAAAGTTATTATTATTATTTGGGTTTTTATCACAAATGGTTTCTGAAAATGACCTTAACCATCAAGATGATCCCTAAAATTGAAAATCAATCAATGTAGTCCCTAAAAATAGGTGTTGCAAATCAATGTGGTCATTATGTCACAATTCTGTTAAAAATTCTATTAAGTGCTGATGTGGCACATAAATGGGTCCCATAAGTCTTTTTCCCTCACAAATGGTCATTGAAATTGACCCACGACATCAAAATGGTCCCTAAAATTGACCTACGACATCAAAATGGTCATTGAAATTGAAAATCGATCAATGTAGTCCAGCAAATAAGTGTCACAAATAAATGTAGCATTTCCATCACAATTGACACATAAATGGATCACACAAATCTAATTAAATTAAAAAATTACAAATAAATTTAATAATTTAGAGGTATTTGTTGATATGCCCCCTTGAACTTGTATGCAGCTGCCAATTCCCCCCTTTCCCCCTGCGAACTTTAACTTTAGCGATGACCCTTGTGAACTATTTTAAATAGCCAATTTCCTCCTTAAACTTTAATTTTAACCAATCTCCCCCCTGAACTTTTATAAATAGCCAATTTCCCTCTTGGCGTTAAATTTTAAAAACTTTTATTCAATTTTTCATCCATCCAATTTTTTTTTCCTTTTTGCCCTCATTTAGATGTCATGTGTTGTTTTCATGAATAAGATGGATGGAAAATTAGATGAAATTTTTTAAAATTCTAACACCAAGGGGGAGAGGATAACCAACTATAATTAAAGTTCAAGAGGGAATTGGCTAACTATAAAAATTCAATGGGGTAATCGACTAAATTAGAGTTCTGGGGGAAATTGGTAGCTCCATACAAGTTCTGGGGGCAAATTGACAAATATGCCAATAATTTAATAGTTAATAAAAAGTTGTGAACCCAAAAACCCAGCCCTACAATCACCTCCCATCCCAGTCCACATTCCTCTACCTTCTTCGTTGTCTATTCTCTAAAAAAAAATCTCAATACACTCATCTTTACACACTTTGACACCCTTCACTGAATTGAACCTGGATCGAGATCACCTTTGGCGACGACTTGGCTGATTGGCAACAACTTCTAAGACATCACCGATAACATTTACGCGATCAACATCCTCACAACCTTAATCTTGAACAGTTTGTTCGACGTTTCCCTGGTGGTCTGGTGACTCAAAGAACGGCGAGGTCTGCTTTGAGATAATGAGGTTATAACCAAGGTACGTCTATTGTTGGTTGAAAACTATTTCCAAACCCCTTCTTGGGCCTTGGTTAAGCCTTGTGCCTTTGAGAATTTATGGAAGGGATCTCTCTTCAGAGTAGGTCCTACTATAAGAAAAAAATCTATTGTGCAAAAAGGTATTAAACAACCCTTTTAATTAAATTAAACACATATCAGCACATAACAATTTTTTTTTTACAGAATTGTAGCAAAATTATCATATTGATTTGTGATGCCTATTTTCAAGGACTATATTCATTGATTTTCAATTTTAGGGACCATCTTGATGGTGTGAGTCAATTTCAAGGACAATTTGTGATAAAAACCAGTAAATCTTGTGGGGGCCCATTTATGTGCCACATCAGCACTTAACAGTTTTTTTAACAAAATTGTAACGGAATGATCACATTGATTTGAGACACCTATTTTCAGGGATTACATTGATTGATTTTTAATTTCAAAGACTATCTTGATAGTGAGGGTAAATTTTAGGAACCATTTGTAATAAAAACCCTTATTATTTTGAGTGGAGCGATAAGAAGTCCGGAGAGTCGACAAGACCAAACTCGCACTAAGGTATATAGACTTGGTTTTTTACTGTTACTGCGGTAAAGCAACATCTTTTTATTTATCTTGATCAAATGCCAAATTGCCCATTTTTTTCAAAATAAAAAATAAAAAAATTATGGCTACAACTTAACAAATTTAGGAAAGTTTTTAATACAAGTGATATTGGGAGGTAGAATTAAACTTGGAGCTTCAGGTGCACGGTCTTTAACTCTTAACCAATTGAAATACAAAAATGGAGAAATTCAAAAATTAAAGTTGGGCTGAATGAACTTTGAAGCCAAATTTATTAGTGGAAAATTTTTCCAAAGGTTTGCATAGTCTTTTTTTTTTTTTTTTGGAATATTTTTGCTCACCACCGTGAAGTGATAATAAGTAGAGTGATCACGTCATGAGGAGATGCCTACTTTTGTTGCTGATTTGGTGGATATGGGGGGTAAGTGGAAGCGGGAGGTGATTGAATTATGTTTCAGTGAAGATGAAGCTAAGGCAATTTTAAGTATGCCTCTTAGTAGGTTGGGATGTTCGGATCGAGTGGTGTGGCATTATACACGAAATGGAGTATATTCAGTGAAGTCTGGGTATATGGTGGCGCAAGAAATGAATAAGAATGGTGAGCTCGGACGGAAAGGTGTGGGTCAATCTAGCATGGCTGATAATAAAGATGTGGTTTGGCGAGATATTTGGAGTTTGAAGGTTTCACCCAAATTATGTCATTTTATTTGGAAGGGGTGTAGGAATATTTTGGCAATGCGTAAGAACTTACAGAGGCGAGGGGTTCGTTTGGAGATTACTTGTCCTTTTTGTGAAAATGAGGTGGAAACGCAAGTACATATTTTTTTTCGATGCCCATTTGCCCGTGCTTTTTGGTTTGGCTCTCCGCTTCAATTAGATGTAACTATGGTGGCAAGGGGGGATTTTTTGGAATGTTGGAAGTGGTTATATGCTAAATACAGTACGGAGGGAGAGGCTAGTGATTTGATGCGATGTGTGGTTGGTGGCTTATGGAGGATATCGAAATGTCGTAACAGCTTGGTTTTTTAGAAGGTTGACATAGAACCCCTTGTTGCCATACAATTGCTTAAACAACAATGGGAGGAGTGGATGATATGTGATGAAGCACAGGTGAAGCCTTCTTCCCGTGGGTAGCAAGTGAGAAGACCAGACCCTCATGGGTGGATCAAGCCACCTTTTGGAACTCTTAAAATTAATTGTGATGGTGCTTGGTGTAGTCGGGCGGGTATAGGTGGTGTTGGATGGGTGGCAAGAGATTTTGTGGGCATTTTCAATGGTGCTGGTGGTATTGGCAATATTCCTTGTGTCTCGAGTATTATGGTGGAAGCGGAAGCAATACGGGTGGCTTTGGTGGCTTGTGTGGAGAGAGGCTTTACCTCTATACAATTGGAGACTGACTCTCAGGTTCTTGTTGATATGATTCATGGCCGTATACAACCAGAGGTGGTCTTGGATGGTATCTTGTGGGATATAAGTATATTGAAGCAACAATTTGATGCTATTGAGTTTCTATATGCTCCTCGTGCCTGTAATAAGGCTGCGCATATGGTGGCATCTTATGTCGTGCATATGGGGGTTAGTCATTCTTGGGATGGTTTAGAACCAGAGTGGTTGTTTAATACTTTGACTTCTGATGTAAACATTTCGATTCGTATTTAATTTTAATCCAACCTTTGGCAAAAAAAATATAATAAGTAGAGTGATGATCACCACTCAATATACCACTCTTGGATGAGTTATAATTTCGAGATTTATGTAATAGATAGACATAAATCTCAAAATTTAAATTAATAAGTAAGGTGATGAGCAATAACACCATTTAAGGATATGCACCCCTTAACTTATTTGGTAATTGGAAAGTAACAATGAAATGTAGAAACAAATTTGCTTTTTCTTCTTCCTCCTAGCAGTGTTTTAAAAATCAGCCAAACTCTAGGCTGTCTATTACTGCCTTTATTTCTGCTGTGATTAACTTCTAAGCAGTCACAAAATCAAAAAGAAAAAAAATATTGTTGCAGAGCCGTTGGTGGAACTCACGATAAGAAGATACCACTGTTTAATCTTTACTTGGAAGGCATCAATTTCCTAAAGTTGCAATGATTTTGATTACATGATTATCCCCTTTTTTTCTCTATGAAACGACCTCACCATCTTTGTTTTCATGATATTTCGATTTGAATAATAAGTAGATCAACTTTTTAGACCATATGTCACAGCCTGTCCCGAATTAAAGTTATCGATAACGTGAATTGATGAAATTGCCCTTGAACGGTTGGTGGTGGTGTGTGTAAATGGGCTAAGGTTTGGACTCAATCAATTTTTTAAAGTTTTAGTTGTTTGGTTGGTGACCCAATTTGGACCACACACACACAAAAGTACCTTTCTCTCTCTTCTCTCCCGTGCTCTCTCCCTCGGACTCACTCTCTATCCTTTTCTCCCGTACGGATTAACAACAAACTAGTCGAAAGTTTGCATATCGAGGGTTTAAAGGACACCATTGTGCTCCTAAGGTTCATACGAGTTGAATGGTACCATTTTTAGGTAAGAACTTCTTCGAAAACTCTTGAAAACCCTAACCCAATTTATGTCACTATTCATGCAATCGTAAAATCATGTTGTTTTGGGGATTTCAAGCTTATAGGAAGCTTAAGGAGGTCCTCACAAGGCTCAGAGTGGTTCGTTGGAAGAATTTGGACGTCAGATTATCGAGAACGACAAGTTTTAAGATTTGCTGGAATATCGAAGCTTTTTCCGACAGGTTTCTGGGGTTTCAAGGCTCGACTCAGGTATGGTTTTGTTCATCTTGATGAGATCTTCAAATTGGTTCAAATTTCATGGAATTTGGTTAAGAAATGAAGAAGATATAAGGTTTTGAAATAAATTCCAAAAACCGGCGAAGTCACCAGCGTCCGACGACTCGTCGGAGAAGATAAGGGCATATTTTGTCAATTTTGACGGAATATGCTAACGGCGTTAGATGACGCCATTAATAATTGACGGTATATGCTTGCTTTTGGACGGAATATTCTTGACAGCGTTAACTGTCGTCGTCAGTGTGCCTGGCACGTGCCTGCGCGTGAGCGGAAAATTTTTCTAAAAATATGGGGATGTTCATGAGGTTGTGTAGATCATGTTGGTATATTCAAACATCCCATTTGAGTAATGTATGAGAAATTATTAGCTAGTATTGGTTATGTGCTTTAAATTAACGTTTTTATAGCTGTTTAACATATAGGGAAGACTTATCCTAAGGACGAACGCAGTCAAGGTCGACTCGAGGGCTACGACCCTTCAACATACTAGTGAGTGGGCTTTTGATTTTCAGTATATATTAATATACTTGATATTTTCTCAGAAAAATGCATTTAAATGAGTTATGCTTTGAAAATGCCATGCCTATTGATTTATGCTTAAACCATGAGTTAGAATTGTATGCATAAATATAATTGTGGTGCTATGGACGCTCAGGTAAGCTCAGGTGAGTTTATGAATTGTGAATGTGAATAATGGTTGTGACTAATTGAGAAGCATAGAGCTCATAAACTTGCACTCTGGTGTTAGTGATTAGCCAGAGATATGGCACAGACCAATATATAATGTCACCTCCCGCATCCTATGCTCACATTGGATCCAATTTAGGTGCACATTCCTATCGTACAGACCATCATAGGTGGTTCCGACTCGTAGGTGACTAGCAATTTATCGCCCAGCTATCATGAGAGCATAGTATTGAGCATAATTATATTACACCCAGTCTTGTCGTACATACCCTTTTAGTGGTTCCGACTTGTGTGCAGTGTAGTGTCATATAGGTCATTTGTAGTGACTCCGGCTAGATTGACTAATGAGCTCTGATTTTAGCCGTACAGACTTTTGCAGAGGTTTCGGCTAATATGTTATTTTCCATGAATTTATTCTCACATGAATTACTTATTCTATTTTATGTTTTGGCATGGCATACTTATGAATATGGTTATGTGAAGCATGATTTGAATTGAGATATGTATATGTATATATATATATATATATATATATATATATATATATATATATATATATATATTTATGCATATGTTTATATTCTATTTCTGGGAAAATTATACAGGTTTTATGGCGAGGGGTTAGAACTTTTGAGAAATGAAATGATTTTTGAAAAGCTTTGTTTTTGCCCACTCACATTTTCTGTTTTGCACCCCTTCAGGTTTTAGGTAGACTTGCTGTTGGTAGCGTACAATGATCTCGGCGGTTCTGACAGAATATAATATTTGTACGACATCTTTTGGTACTGTAGAACTAGTACTTGTCCTACTAGACTGCACCTAGACTTTCTATGCTCTGATTAGGGGTATTTATACTTGTATCTCACTCCTAACACTTCCTGTTTATAAGTGCACATTAGTAGCTTTCGGTTTTTATTTATTCGTATATTTCTTATCTTTATTGCTTCCGCACTGTGCACATGGCTACGTCACCCTCACGTCATCATGCCTCGATCTCGGTCGGGGTGTGTCACCATATTTATAAAATATGTGACGTGTCACTAATAGAAAATAAACATGTTAATCAACTTTTCTTTCATGCACACGAGTGCAAAAGACATTTTTTTTAATCACGGTGTGCTATGCGCGACTACTCATTTTTTGAATCACATTATTACTAGTCTATTGTTAGGCCAAGCCTACTTCTTCCCCTCAGGGGTAGATAATATGGTTGGTTAAAAAAAAACAATCATTTGACAACTAATTATTATGCGCGTGCGAAAAATCTTTTTTATAACCGGCACTATGGCTCTTAAGATGTTTTGAACGTGTTTAAAAATAGAGAAAATTACATTTAATAAACAACTGATTGAATTACATTATTGCTAGCCCATTGTTAGGTATTAAAATAAAAATAAAAATAATAAAAAATGCACCAAAAAAACACTATTTATATGACGAAAATACCGTTACATTATTTTGGATTGCTTTTGAACTTTTTTATTTGTGGGCATTTTTGTCCCATTATTTTTGGTGCCCGTGACCCCAAATGGGACTGTTAAGCACGTGCAAAAAGCATTTTTTGAATCACGGTGCCACGCGCGACTATACATTTTTTTGAATTACATTATTGCTGCTAGTCCATAGTGAGGCTAAGCCCACCCCTCCCCTTAGTGTAGATAATATTGTTTGTTAAAAAAAAAAAAGCATTTGACAACTAATTAAACCACATTATTATGCGCTTGCAAAAGATCTTTTTTTATAAGCAACACTATGCCTCTTACGATGTTTTGAACATGTTTAAAAATAGAGAAAATAATATTTAATAAATAACTGATTGAATCATATTATTGCTAGCCTATTGTGAGGTATTGATTATAAAAATAAAATAAAAAACTGCACAAAAATAAATTAATTATAACAAAAACACTATTTATATGACAAAAATACCCTTGCATTATTTTGGACTGCTTTTGAACTTTTTTGTTTGTGGGCATTTTTGTCCCATTATTTTTGGTGAAGCCCGTGACCCCAAGTGGGGCTGTTAAGCACATGCAAAAAGCATTTTTTGAATCACGGTGCTACGCGTAGAGGCGAAGCTACGTAGGAGCGAAGGGGGGCGTTTGCCCCTCCGCTCGTCGAAAAACAAAGGCAGGAGCGACGCTTGAACCCCCCTGGTTCGGCCGGAAACTGGGGAGTACCGGGTTTTGAAACCAAAAATAAAGGTAGCTCTCAGGGAAGACGATGGGGAGGGTTTTTTTTTTAAATTTTAAAATCCAGGCCAAAACGACGTCATTTTGGGCCTGGTAAAAAAAATTTTAAATTTTTTGGTAAACGGTATCGTTTTGGTTTAATGAAATCAAAAATATATATATAAACGGGGGGACCACTTGTCCCCATCCCCATCTCAATCCCCATTCCGTTTCAAATTAAAAACCCTTCACCCTTTTCCCCATATCCCATCCCGTCAGTCCCCCCACCTTTTCCCCCCTCCCCCCCCCCCCAACACGATAAAACCTTCTGTAGACTGTAGCAGATTTCACTTTCCATCGGTTGTTGGCCACCAAGACCAGACACATCAGTCTGCAACTGCAAGCACAGCCACTCCAAATTCCAATTAAGGTAAAAATTTTAATTTATTTCAAACCCTAATTGATTATTGAATATAATTTTTTGTTTAATTGATGTAGGATTATAGGGTTATACATTATATGGTTATTGATTATAGATTATTCATATGAATACTATAATTATTGATTTTTTTTTTGAAGTACATAAAAGATGATTGATACATTATATATACATTAACATAATGAACCCCAATTCAACTAACTAAAACCCTCATTCAAATGCATTGTTGGTACTTATTAATTACATTCGTAGTCTACATACTCTACTGTAGAATAAAAATTGATTATTCATATGATATGATTGTTGGTACTGATTAATTAAATTCGTAGTCTACTCTAGGACTAAGAGTCTAAGATATATTTGTTTTTCTTTCGTTATACAGTTACGTAATGGAACGATATTATAAGAAACAGTGCTTAAATCCTTCTCCAAATATTCCGGATAGTCCTCCTCTTCCTTCAAATATTTCAGGTAGTCCTCCTCCTCCTTCTAGTATTCCGAGTAGTGCACAACAAAGTGAGATTACTAAGTTTGATGAAATATTAGCTAACTTCCGGCAGACCCTGGACTGAGACGTCGAATGCTTGATTATCCACTCAATTGTCGTGAAGCAATTCGTAGATACTACCTTCAAAAGGAACCTTGTCAACCTAAGTCTCACATCATGCCAAGGAAAGCTAGCGACAATCGATGTTTTATTACAGGTTGGTTTGATAATTTTAAGTGGTTGGAGTATAGTATAGTAAAATATGCTGCATTTTGCCGTTATTGCTATCTTTTTAAATGTGATTTTGATAAAGCAGGTGGTAGTGGAAGTGATGTCTTCACTACAAAAGGGTTTACAAATTGGAGGAAAGGACCCGAAAATTTTCGAGTCCACGAGGGAGGTGTTGGAAGTCTTCATAATAAAGCTATGCAACAAGCTAAATACTTGATGACACAAAAACAAAACATTGAAACATTTGTGATCAAGCAAACTGATGAAGCTCGCGTTAATTATCACACTTTACTGAGTGGAGCACTTGATTGCACAAGATGGTTGTTGTGACAAGGTTTGGCTTTTCGTGGGCACGATGAATCTTTGAAATCGAGCAATAGGGGTAATTATATAGAGCTTATGCAATTTCTTGCCGATCATAATGAGAAAGTTAGAAAGGTTGTGTTTGAGAATGGTCTCAAGAATCTCAAGTATACTTCTTCCGATATTCAAAATGATCTTGTTCGTGCTTGTGCTATTGAAACTATTAATGCAATCACTAAAGATATGGAAGGTACATTTTTTTCTCTTTTGGTTGATGGATCACGTGATGCTTCCAATAAAGAGCAAATGGCGGTGGTATTGCGTTATGTGAACAAAAAAGGAGAACAATTGAAAAGTTTTTGGGTGTTCAACATGTCTCCTCTACAACTAGTAGCTCACTTGAAGAGGCTATTGAGAGATTGTTTGCTACAACAAATTTGAGTATGTCCAAGTTACGAGGACAAGGCTATGATGGAGCTAGTAATATGAGAGATGAGTTAAATGGTCTTAAAACAAAGATTTTGAACAAATACCCTCAAGCATTTTATATTCATTGTTTTGCCCACCAACTCCAACTAGCTCTTGTATTTCTGGCAAAGGAAAATGAGGATGTTGCCAATTTCTTCATCAATGCTAATAGATTAGTGAATCTTATTGGATCTTCGTGCAAGCGTCGTGATGCATTGAGAGAGAAACAACAAGAACAAATTCAAAAAGCTCTTCATCTTGGTAAACAAGAACAAATTTAAAAAGAATATTCCGTCCAAAAGCAAGCATATACCGTCAATTATTAATCGCTTCAATGAGGTAAACATCGAGTTGCTTCTTTGTATGGCATGTTTGAGTCCAGTGAATAATTTTGCATCTTTTGACAAAGAAAAAATTGTTCGTTTAGCCCAACTTTATCCTCAAGATTTTGATTGTATGGACCTCATGAATCTTCCAATTCAACTTGACAATAACATTCAAGATATGAAGATGCATAGTGAGTTTTCATCATTGAGAGGAATCAGTGATCTTGCAAAAGAGTTAGTGAAGACTGAGAGGTGTTAAAGCTATATGTTAATGTATAAGCTTCTTACATTGGCTTTGGTGTTACCGGTTGCAACCGCTTTGGTGGAGAGAGCTTTTTCTGCTATGAAGATTGTGAAAACACCATTGCGTAATAAAATGGGAGATCAATGGTTGAGTGATAGCATGGTTATTTACATTGAGAGAGATGTATTTGCTTTTATTGATAATGAGCCTATTATGTGACGTTTTCATGACATGAAACCTCGTCGACAACAATTGTAATTTATTTTTATTGATTAATTATGGAAGACATTATTATATACAAAGATTTAGTTGTTGCTAATTTTTTTTAACCTTGCATTGTTTTAAGTTCGTCCCTCCCCCCGAGAAATCCTGGCTTCGCCACTGGCTACGTGTGGCTACACATTTTTTTGAATCACATTATTGCTAGCACATTGTGAGGCTAAGCCCACCCCCTCCCCCTTAGTATAGATAATATCGTTTGTTAAAAAAACAATCATTTGACAACTAATTAAATCACATTATTATGCGCGTGCAAAATACCTTTTTTATAAGCATCACTACGTCTCTTAAGATGTTTTGAACGTGTTTAAAAATAGAGAAAATAATATTTAATAAATAATTGATTAAATCATATTATTGCTAGCCCATTATGAGGTATTGATTATAAAAATAAAATAAAAAGCTGCACAAAAATAAATTAATTATAAAAATAAAATACTATTTATATGATGAAAATACCCCTGTATTATTTGATACATAACTTGGGTCTTTTTTGTTTGGGTGGCATTTTTATCCTATTATTTTTGGTAAAACCCGTGACTCCAAATGGGACTGCTGGCTTTATATAGTAAGTATAGATATAGATTATCCTTCCTTTTGTTTCGGTAATGTTTTGTTCTTTAGTTTTTTAAGACCCAACCATATTATGTCCCACTAATATATTTACTTAAAATCCTCACATTATATATATTCTTCTTTTAAAAAATAATATATGATTCAATGCTTATGTTTACTAGTCTCTCCGAACTCTGTACCACGCACGTAAGAGGCCTTTATTTAATCATCCATGCGGAGAGACTAGTATATATCACACGCCTTTTAAGCAATTTGCCCAAATTGAAAGCAGTCACTACCGTTGGCCTTTCTTTTGGAGGGTCTTGTCATTGTTGGGTGTCATTTCTTCCTTGTCATTCTTTCTTCTTTCTCTCCACACAATTCCTATTATCAATATAAAATCATGCAAAAAGTGCCAAGTAAAGCAGAGCTTAAAATTAGAAGGAACCTTACCACTCCAAAGAGAAAAACTTAATTGTGTTCCAATGCTGAAACTGAGCTGAAATATTTGTTGGTAACGTTATCTTGCACAATACACTTGAAAAGTTAGGATCTAATCATTGTTCTAAAAAGCCTTGCTTAGGCGCTAGACGGTTGACCACTGTCCTAATTAATCTCTAGGTGTTTGAAAATTCAGAAATAACGCCTAAACTTGCTTAGACTGTAGTACTAATTGACACTCTTTTGTATTTGGATTTTACCAAAACTAAATTTTTAATTTCTTGACCCAAGTAACAAAAATATTCACTTAAGTGCATGAAATTATACCATCGATTGAGATCTTACTCTTAAGGTCTCGTTTTCATTTTAAGGAAATTGAAAGGGGATTAAACATGAAAGTTAATCAGCAATACGTAAAAGTTAAAAACAGTGCCCACAAACGAAGTGGCGTGCCAAGGAAATAAGGCGAAAAAGAAAAAAGCGTAACAACTAACAAGTACAAACCCAGAAAAACAACAAATCCTTGTCCCATTAAGTGGAATCGGCTGTATGAATAAAATAGTATGTGGTATGGAAGAAGATGGCTGTATTTCCCGTGTTTACTTTACAATGGTCATATTTATTCACCCAAAATGACGAAATTAATAGTACAAAACAAGCATATGGCAGTATGGCATAACCAGTTAGTGTATTATCACAATCTCAATGGAGTTTAATACGGTTACAGCAGCGGGTACGACTACAGAAGATTCAAGATACATATAAACTGAAGCTTAAAAAAGATTTACATAACCCAATGAGTTCATTTTCTCAGTTGCTAATGCACTCGACTCTCGTCTGGCTTTCTCTGGAAAAAAAGAGACCCTAATAGAACAGCAATACCTGTTAGTGCAATGGTGAACATAAGCCGCTTCCGTGAAAACTCGTTCACCTGTCTTCTTGGAGGACCCTGCCTTCTTTCAGCTGCCCTATCATCCCTTTAGATGAAAATCCAAGGATTAATACCAATGACAGATGAACACAACAGGGACAACACTTAACCAGTCACCGTAATTCTAAGATTAGACCGTCTCTAATGTCAACCAATGACTACATGTGCTAAAAAGGTTAGGCAGTTTCAAATGAGGTAAACAAAATAAATTCTTTCCCAGCTCATTCAAAGACGGTGAAATGTTAACAGTGCAGGATTACAAAAGTGGAGGTTTTCACAAGATCAACCAACTCGAAGAAATCTAATGAATCTGATCCACCCATAATCAGATTGTAACACCATGCTAACTAAAATGTAAATCAGCTTGTACCGCGAGCATGAGCTAGTAATCACAATATCTTGACTCAATTTCACTTCTCTTGTTACTTTACCGCACTAACAACAAAAAGTTACAAATGAACCCCAAATTAAAAAGAAACAGACTTCAAAGACTGATCGGTCAGTGTGTGATAGAACAATTGGGGACACTTTTCATTCCCTCTTTCTTTCCAAATAATTATTTACGCAGTTTTGGTATCTAGGAATCAATTGGATAACTCACTAGATTCAAGGTATGTTGAAGTAAGGAAAGAAGCCCAACATCCAAATTTTGTCCCTGATGAAGGTTAGAATATGGATTAGTCATGAAGGAAACTTAATGCCTTCTAATCCTACCATTTTGTGGGGATTGGAGGGGATTTTCCTTCATGACTACTCCATCCTTCCACTTGGACAAAATTAAGAAAAAATTGACCTTCAATTCTTACTTCAACATAGATCAAATCTAGTGGGTTATCTAGTTTAATGCAATCTTAGCAACAACCGAAAGTGACAAAAAAGGATAAATTTGTAATATTACTATGAGTAACTATTATTGATACTAGCGTTGGAACCCAGAGGACCAACATATTCTTCCCAAACCAAGTGAAACTAGTGGGGGTAGGGGGAAGGGATATGAGATAGGCATGTCCAAGAATCTATAACTATACCTATGAAGCACAGGTAGTTGACTATCAATTATAAGTTACAAGATGGCAAGTAAATTTGTTCTTAGGCCTTCTCACAAGATATTTCATTAAATTGCTCAGCTACTCACAACTATAATATCAAGGTTCTAAAAGACACTAGGAGCTAGTTGGACGGCGGGCTGGGGCCCAGTGCCTAGGCAGGGCCTAGGCGGACTAGGAGGATTTAAGTATATTCTTTGTTGTTGTTGTTGTATTATATATCGTACAAATAAGTGTTTGCTTATACTAAAAAAAATACAGAATTGCATTGGGATAAATAAATTGCAAAATAGAATGATATATAGATTATAAAGTATTAGAACATAATGAAAACATGGGGAACACGCATATAATGTGTGTTCATCTAAATATTCAATAAGTCTCTTACAATTTATTGAAAAAAACAAAATGCAAAATGAAAGTTATCTATTTTCTATCTAAGTGAGAGTTGCGATCTAGGTGGGTTTGGACGGGCTAGACGGGCGCCTATGCAGGTATATGCGCCATTTCTTAATGTTCAAACGCCTATGGATTAATTGGGGCGGTGACCAACAGCCTAGCGCCTAGGCGTGGCCTATACGACGCTAGGCAGGGATTTTTAGTACAGTGTATAATACTATAACATACGATTTAATATATGGAAAGTGCTAAATGATAGTAACCAACCTGGAAGGACCAGCGGTATTATCTGAGATACCATTACACCTACTTTCATGGTTATAGCGTTCTCGCAGTCTGATGTATCTGTTACAAAGATGACAAAGTTCCGTTCGATTCCCGCATACTTCCTACAATTACAAAGAAGCACTGAGATAACAGTAACACTGATTTGGTGCTGATGTATATAATCCAATGTCATCAAATTTACAATTTTGTTCAGTGTTTACCTGATGCTCAGCAAGATCAATTGCAGGCAATGGGAACTCACAGAAGTCACATGTGACAATTCTCTGAGGGCAGTTTTCACCTTTGTGGATAGCTAATATTTCACGTTCCATTGTCTCACTACAAAGTGAACAGGCTACCTGCAATAATACACGACAATTCGGATGCAAACTATTTACAGTTAAATGGTATATCTACCCAATTTAATATAATAACCAAACAAAATGCGTTGTTAAGTAATTTAAAAAATAAGACAAACAATGGGCACGTGCAGAAAGGTGTGTGCTCAGGCTACAATATAGATGGAAAAGCTTTCACTCTATATTAAAATGAACAAGCAAGAGGCATAATTAATGATTTGTATGCTTCCAGAACAATATGAACCTTTTGTTTCAATTTGACTGCTAAGTAAACTGACAAGGAGCTTGATACAGAATGCAAAAGTAACCTTTAGGATCATAGACATTTTTTAATCATAATATATCAAAAATAGCATATTAAAAAGCTACTTGAGACACTTAGTGCCCCTACAACAACAACAACAACAACAAAGCCTTTTCCCACTAAGTGGGGTCGGCTATATGAATCCTAGAACGCCATTGCGCTCGGTTTTGTGTCATGCCCTCCGTTAGATCCAAGTACTCTAAGTCTTTTCTTAGAGTCTCTTCCAAAGTTTTCCTAGGTCTTCCTCTACCCCTTCGGCCCTGAACCTCTGTCCCGTAGTCACATCTTCGAACCGGAGCGTCAGTCGGCCTTCTTTGCACATGTCCAAATCACCAGAGCCGATTTTCTCTCATCTTTCCTACAATTTCGGCTACTCCTACTTTACCTCGGATATCCTCATTCCCAATCTTATCCTTTCTCGTGTGCCCACACATCCCACGAAGCATCCTCATCTCCGCTACACCCATTTTGTGTACGTGTTGATGCTTCACCACCCAACATTCTCTGCCATACAACATCGCTGGCCTTATTGCCGTCCTATAAAATTTTCCCTTGAGCTTCAGTGGCCTACGACGGTCACACAACACGCCGGATGCACTCTTTCCATCCAGCTCGTATTCTATGGTTGAGATCTCCATCTAATTCTCCGTTCTTTTGCAAGATAGATCCTAGGTAACGAAAACGGTCGCTTTTTGTGATCTTCGCTAGATTGCTCCGGTCATTAGTGTGGATAAGTATATAAATGGATAGAGATAGGAAAGCAAACACAAGATGTACGTGGTTCACCCAGATTGGCTACGCCCACGGAATAGAAGAGTTCTCATTAATTGTGAAGGGTTTACACAAGTACATAGGTTCAAGCTCTCCTTTAGTGAGTACGAGTGAATGATTTAGTACAAATGACATTAGGAAATATTGTGGGATAATGATCTCGTAATCACGAAACTTCTAAGTATCGGAGTGTGGTGTCGTCTTGACTTGCCTTATCTGTCTCATAGGTAGATGTGGCATCTTCTCTGGAAGTACTCTTCCTCCATCCAGGGGTGGTATCTTTAACTGGTGGAGATGCACAAGGTAATGTATCAATTTCACTTGAAGCTTACTTGTAGTTTCAGGCTTGGTCAAGCGCGATACAAACCATGTAGTAGGAGTCCCCCAAGTCGCCGAGCTAGGGGGTCTGCTGAAAGAGGTGACAGACAAGGTAAGCAATCAAAGCTCCGACTGATTGTTCACCTTCTCCCCATCTTGCAGCAGCATGAAGGATAAAGAGAAGAAAAATGAGAAGAGATGATATGAGATACGTTTGCTTTTGAAGAAGTAACTTTCCACAGGCTTATTCTTGAACTGAGCTGGAGGGTTTTCTGGTTTCCTCCAGAGTATAAGGCCGACTGAAGAATTTGAGGGTCAAAACAAGTCCATCAAATCTAGAGTACGTTCCACCCTGCTGATATGGGATACTTTTGCTTTTGACAGAGTAATGGATGTATCGGCACGTGTGCTGTTACGCTTGTCTCCACATGCTTCCTTGTATCCTTCGCACTTGCCCTATCTGTTCCTCAAGCAGATGCGGAATCTTCCCTGGAAACATAAGATGATGAAGATGAGTACTCGAGAGCAATGCCAGGTAAGTAATCAGGTAAGGGGTTCCAGGCAGTCAGTTCCTGGCTGGAAGCTTGATTCCAAGTGCTGACTGATTGCTCTCTTTCTCCTTGTCTTGTAGGTAAAAACAAGGCCAAAAGAAAAAACAGGGAAAAAGCATGATATGGGATACTCTTGCTTTTAACCCTGATGATATGAGATATTCTTGCTCTAGTATAGCTTGTTTGCAGAGGTATTATCGGGGGGAAAGAAAGCTGAATATTTCGAAAGGCTTTGTTGGGAGTGCCCTCTCAGATATGATGAAGGGTTGAGCATTTTTGCAGGTCTGCCTGTCCGTTGGGGATGGAGGTCGACATATATAGGAGTCTCCCTAACAACAAGTAGTAATGCTATTCCTTTACCCTGCTTGGTCATAGCACGGTAGTGGGAGCTGCCAGTTTCACATGTTTTAACTCTGTCATAGCACTTTGAAAAAGTGGTCTGTGGTATCTGGCTCTCGAGATTCGGAGAACGATGCCTCTTCGATTTTTGAGAAAGCAATCATGCTGGGGGTCTGACTCTCGAGATTCGGAGAGCAGTGTCTCTTCGATTTTTGAGGAAGTAATCATGTTGGGAGTCTGGCTCTCGAGATTCGGAAGGCGGTGCCTCTTCGATTTTGGAGCAAGCAATCTTGTTGGGAGTGTTGTCTCGAATGTGAGTAAAGGTTGGACATGTTTGCTAGTCTACCTTGCCACGAAGCACAAAGGTTGACACACAGGGACTTTCCAATTATCCAGCAATGGTACTGTTCCTTTACCCTCTCTTCGATTTTGAGAAAGTAGTCATGTTGGGAGTCTGGCTCTCGAGATTCAGAGGACGGTGCCTCTTCGATTTTGGAGCAAGCAATCTTGTTGGGACTGTTTTCTCGAATGTGAGTAAAGGTTGGGCATGTTTGCTAGTCTACCTTGCCACGAAGCACAGAGGTTGACACACAGGGACTTTCCAATTATCCAGCAGTGGTACTGTTCCTTTACCCTTGTGGGTAATAATATGGTAGCTAGACCTTCAAAATTTATGTGTCTAAACTTTGTTAGTGCTGTTTCTTTGCTATTCTTTTACCTTTCTTGGTCAGAGCGATGTAGTGGGAGCTGCAAGCTTCACGTGCTCAACTTTGGCAGAGAACTTTGGCAAAGTGATCTGTGGTACCCATGAGTTATTGTTGCGTGTGGGAAGTGGGTGATTGAACAGTAAGATTCATGTGCTTTCTACTTCACCAGAAGTCTTCGACAAAATGCCCATAATTTCTGCAAAGCTGAGTGTGCGTGTGACAGGTGCTGACAAGGCTAGAAAAGTAGGTGCCTCTTCGATTTCTGAGATCGGCCCTCGTGGTCTCTGAGCAGCCCAGCTTTTGAGAAAGCGAGCGCCTCTTCGATTGATTCGGAGAACGGTGCCTCACCGATTTTTGAGAAAGCAATCATGCTGGGGGTCTGGCTCTCGAGATTCGGGGAGCAGTGTCTCTTCGATTTTTGAGAAAGTAATCATGTTGGGAGAGTGGCTCTCGAGATTCGGAGGGCGGTGCCTCTTCGATTTTGGAGCAAGCAATCTTGTTGGGAGTGTTTTCTCGAATGTGAGTAAAGGTTGGGCATGTTTGCTAGTCTACCTTGCCACGAAGCACAGAGGTTGACACACAGGGACTTTCCAATTATCCAGCAATGGTACTGTTCCTTTACCCTCTCTTCGATTTTTAAGAAAGTAGTCATGTTGGGAGTCTGGCTCTTTAGATTCGGAGGACGGTGCCTCTTCGATTTTGGAGCAAGCAATCTTATTGGGAGTGTTTTCTCGAATGTGAGTAAAGGTTGGGCATGTTTGCTAGTCTACCTTGCCACGAAGCACAGAGGTTGACATACATGGACTTTCCAATTATCCAGCAGTGGTACTGTTCCTTTACCCTTGTGGGTAATAATATGGTAGCTAGACCTTCAAAATTTATGGGTCTAAACTTTGTTAGTGCTGTTTCTTTGCTATTCTTTTACCCTTCTTGGTCAGAGCGATGTAGTGGGAGCTGCAAGCTTCACGTGCTCAACTTTGACAGAGAACTTTGGCAAAGTTATCTGTGGTACCCATGAGCTATTGTTGCGTGTGGGAAGTGGGTGATTGAACAGTAAGATTCATGTGTTTTCTACTTCCCCAGAAGTCTTTGACAGAATGCCCATAATTTCCGCAAAGCTGAGTGTGCGTGTGACAGGTGCTGACAAGGCTGGAAAAGTAGGTGCCTCTTCGATTTCTGAGATCGGCCCTCGTGGTCTCTAGGGAGCCCAGCTTTTGAGAAAGCGAGCACCTCTTCGATTTCTGAGATCGGCCTTCGTGGTCTTTGAGCAGCCCAACTTTTGAGAAAGCAAACGGCTCTTCGATTTCTGAGATCAACCCTCGTGATCTCTAAGCAGCCCAACTTTTGAGAAAGCAAACGCCTCTTCGATTTCTGAGCAGGCGCCTCTTTGATTTCTGAAGCTCCGTCGAGTGCAGATTTTTATAGAGGCTGGCATTAAGTTCCAAAGCACACTTGAATCTCCACCAGTAGAAGCTTCATTCTTGCACTTCTAAGATCTTGATTTGTCCGACCTCTTCTCTCTTCAACACCTTTGAAAATGTCTGGCCCCTCCGACCGTCGTTTTGACTTGAACCTTGTTGAAGAGGCAGCCCCGCCTTCTCCAGACAACATATGGCGCCCATCCTTCGTCTCCCCAACTGGTCCTCTTACCGTTGGGGATTCCGTGATGAAGAATGATATGACCGCTGCGGTGGTGGCCAGGAACCTTCTCACTCCCAAAGATAACAGACTACTTTCCAAACGGTCTGATGAGTTAGCTGTTAAGGATTCGCTGGCTCTCAGTGTTCAGTGTGCAGGTTCTGTGTCTAATATGGCCCAACGCCTATTTGCTCGAACCCGCCAAGTTGAATCATTGGCGGCTGAAGTGATGAGTCTCAAACAGGAGAATAGAGGGCTCAAGCATGAGAATAAACAGTTGCACCGGCTCGCACATGACTATGCTACAAACATGAAGAGGAAGCTTGACCAGATGAAGGAAACTGATGGTCAGGTTTTACTTGATCATCAGAGATTTGTGGGTTTGTTCCAAAGGCATTTATTGCCTTCGTCTTCTAGGGCTGTACCGCGTAATGAAGCTCCAAATGATCAACCTCTGATGCCTCCTCCTTCTAGGGTTCTGTCCAGTACTGAGGCTCCAAATGATCCCCCTCCGGTGCCTTCTCTTTCTGGGGCTCTACCGACTGCTGAGACTTCTCCTAAGCAACCTTTGTGAAGGCTCCCTCTTGTGTGTTTATTTTGACTCATGTATATGTACATATTTGTAGCTTATCGGGGATATCAATAAATAAGCTTTCCTTCATTTCAACGTATTGTGTTAAATACACCAAAGCCTTCTTCGCTAAGTTCTTTGAATTTTCTTTTGTTGAAGCTTGTATGTTGAAGCTTTCTGAGTGGAGCATGTAGGTTGGGGTAGTGTTCCCTTAATTTCCCGAGTGAGGAAAACTTCTTGGTTGGAGACTTGGAAAATCCAAGTCACTGAGTGGGATCGGCTATATGAATCTTAGAACGCCATTGTGCTCGATCCTGTGTCATGTCCTTCGTTAGATCCAAGTACTCTAAGTCTTTTCTTAGAGTCTCTTCCAAAGTTTTCCTAGGTCTTCCTCTACCCCTTCGGCCCTGAACCTCTGTCCCATAGTCGCATCTTCTAATCGGAGCGTCAGTAGGCCTTCTTTGCACATGTCCAAACCACCGTAACCGATTTTCTCTCATCTTTCCTTCAATTTCGGCTACTCCTACTTTACTCCGGATATCCTCATTCCTAATCTTATCCTTTCTCGTGTGCCCACACATCCAACGAAGCATCCTCATCTCCGCTACACCCATTTTGTGTACGTGTTGATGTTTCACCGCCCAACATTCTGTGCCATACAGCATCGCCGGCCTTATTGCCGTCCTATAAAATTTTCCCTTGAGCTTCAGTGGCATACGGCGGTCACACAACACGCCGGATGCACTCTTCCACTTCATCCATCCAGCTTGTATTCTATGGTTGAGATCTCCATCTAATTCTCCGTTCTTTTGCAAGATAGATCCTAGGTAACGAAAACGGTCGCTCTTTGGTATTTCTTGATCTCCGATCCTCACCCCTAACTCGTTTTGGCCTCCATTTGCACTGAACTTGCACTCCATATATTCTGTCTTTGATCGGCTTAGGCGAAGACCTTTAGATTCCAACACTTCTCTCCAAAAGTTAAGCTTTGCATTTACCCCTTCCTGAGTTTCATCTATCAACACTATATCGTCTGCGAAAAGCATACACCAAGGAATATCATCTTGAATATGTCCTGTTAACTCATCCATTACCAACGCAAAAAGGTAAGGACTTAAGGATGAGCCTTGATGTAATCCTACAGTTATGGGAAAGCTTTCGGTTTGTCCTTCATGAGTTCTTACGGCAGTCTTTGCTCCTTCATACATATCCTTTATAGCTTGGATATATGCTACTCGTACTCCTTTCTTCTCTAAAATCCTCCAAAGAATGTCTCTTGGGACCCTATCATACGCTTTTTCCAAATCTATAAAGACCATGTGTAAATCCTTTTTCCCATCTCTATATCTTTCCATCAATCTTCGTAAGAGATAGATTGCCTCCATGGTTGAGCGCCCTGGCATGAACCCGAATTGGTTGTCCGAAACCCGTGTCTCTTGCCTCAATCTATGCTCAATGACTCTCTCCCAGAGTTTCATTGTATGACTCATTAGCTTAATACCCCTATAGTTCATGCAATTTTGTACGTCGCCCTTATTCTTGTAGATAGGCACCAAAGTGCTCGTTCGCCACTCATTTGGCATCTTCTTCGTTTTCAAAATCCTATTGAAAATGTCAGTGAGCCATGTTATACCTGTCTCTCCCAAAACTTTCCACACTTCGATTGGTATATCGTCTGGGCCTATTGCTTTTCTATGCTTCATCTTCTTCAAAGCTACAACCACTTCTTCCTTCCGGATTCGACGATAAAAGGAGTAGTTTCTACACTCTTCTGAGTTACTCAACTCCCCTAAAGAAGCACTCCTTTCATGTCCTTCATTGAAAAGATTATGAAAATAACCTCTCCATCTGTCTTTAACCGCGTTCTCTGTAGCAAGAACCTTTCCATCCTCATCCTTGATGCACCTCACTTGGTTTAGGTCCCTTGTCTTCTTTTCCCTTGCTCTAGCTAGTTTATAGATATCCAACTCTCCTTCTTTGGTATCTAGTCGTTTATACATATCGTCGTAAGCCGCTAACTTAGCTTCTCTGACAGCTTTCTTCGCCTCTTGCTTCGCTTTTCTATACTTTTCACCATTTTCATCGGTCCTCTCCTTGTATAAGGCTTTACAACATTCCTTCTTAGCCTTCACCTTTGTTTGTACCTCCTCATTCCACCACCAAGATTCCTTTTGGTGTGGGGCAAAGCCCTTGGACTCTCCTAATACCTCTTTTGCTACTTTTCGGATACAACTAGCCATGGAATCCCACATTTGGCTAGCTTCCCCCTCTCTATCCCACACACATTGGGTGATTACCTTCTCTTTGAAAATGGCTTGTTTTTCTTCTTTTAGATTCCACCATCTAGTTCTTGGGCACTTCCAAGTCTTGTTCTTTTGTCTTACTCTTTTGATATGTACATCCATCACCAACAAGCGATGTTGATTAGCCACGCTCTCTCCTGGTATAACTTTGCAATCCTTACAAGTTATACGATCCCCTTTCCTCATTAGAAGAAAATCTATTTGTGTTTTTGACGACCCACTCTTGTAGGTGATCACATGTTCTTCTCTCTTCTTAAAGAAGGTGTTGGCTAAGAAGAGATCATATGCCATTGCAAAATCCAAGATAGCTTCCCCATCCTCGTTTCTCTCCCCAAAACCATGGCCACCATGAAAACCTCCATAGTTGCCTGTCTCCCTGCCCACGTGTCCATTTAAATCTCCTCCTATAAATAACTTCTCCGTCTGAGCAATTCCTTGCACCAAGTCTCCAAGATCTTCCCAAAATTTCTCCTTCGAACTCGTATCCAACCCTACTTGAGGTGCGTACGCACTAATCACATTGATAAGTTCTTGTCCTATTACAATCTTGATTGCCATGATTCTATCTCCTACCCTCTTGATATCTACAACATCTTGTACCAAGGTCTTGTCCACGATGATGCCAACACCGTTTCTCGTTCTATTTGTGCCCGAATACCAAAGTTTAAACCCTGAGTTTTCTAGATCCTTTGCCTTACTACCAACCCACTTAGTTTCTTGTAGGCACATAATATTTATCCTTCTCCTCACCATTTAGTGCCCCTACAAGGAGTTAATAAATAATGACCGAGTAGTAAATAATTTCCAACATTGTACTACCAATAGGGTTTCCATAATGACTGAGTAGTAAATAAGGAGACTGGCAACTACAGAGGTGGAAGAGAAATGAGGGAGAAGCCAATTTGGATTTTGCAATGGCATACGAATTCTTTCTAGCCAATACATTTAAAAAGAGTGAAGAGCATGTGATTACTTTCAAAAGTGGGTCATCAAAAACACAAATAGATTTCTTCTAATGAAGAAGGCAGGCCGTATAACTTGTAAGGATTGCAAAGTTATACCAATGGAGAGCTTGGCTAACCAACATCGATTGTTGGTGATGGATGTACATATCAAAAGAGATAAAAGGAAGAACAAGACCTTCATGTGTCTAGATGGTGGAATCTAAAAGGACAAAAACAAATTACTTTCAAAGAGAAAGTACACGCCCAATGCATTTGGGATATATAGGGAAAGCTAGCCAAGTATGGGATTCCATGGCTACTTGTATCCGGAAAGTTGCAAAAGGGGTATTAAAAAAAGTCCAAGGGTTTTGCTCCACATCAAAAGGAATCTTGGTGGTGGAAAGTGGAGATACATGAAAAGGTTAAGGATAAGCAGTACAAGGATAGTACCGAACCGATGAAATAACGAAGAAGGAGGCAGAGAAAACCATGAGAGAAGCAAAGCTAGCAGCTTTTGACATGTATAAGTGATTAGATACCAAAGAAGGAGAGTTGGATATCTATAAACTGGTTAGAGCAAGGGAAAGGAAGACAAGAGACCTCAACCAAGTAAGGTGCATCAAGGATGAGAATGGAAATATTATAGCTATGGAGAATGCTGGTTAAAGACAGATGGATAGCTTATTTTCATAATCTTTTCAATGAAGGACACGACATGAGTACTTCTTTGGTGAGTTGAGTAACTCTGAACAGTGTAGAAATTACTCCTACCACCAAATCAAGAAAAAGGAAGTGGTTGTGCCTTTGAAAAAATGAAGTATAGAAAAGCAGTGGGTCTTGACAATATACCGATTGAAGTGTTGAAGGTCTTCAGAAAAACGGGTATAGCACGGCTCACAAACCTTTTCCATAAGATTTAAAAAAACGAAAAAGATGCCAATTTAGTGGCGAAAAAGAACATTGGTGCCTCTCTACAAGAATAAGGGCGATATACAAAATTGCATGACTATAGGGGTATTAAGTTAATGAGTCATAATATATGTCAACTCGACAAAGCCCTGAACTGAATGAGGCAGACAAAATGGATTCTCTTTTAACTATCCCAGTTGGAAGAGACATTGTTTAATAGATACTTACCATGTTCACACGTACAGGCTACAAGCATCAAAGTTCTACACAAAAGTGGCTATCAACTTATTGTATTAAAACAACCAAATCACTCTTAGTGTCAAGACAAGAATAACAGTCGGTTGTACATGGATTCTCATATGCCTCCAATTATCATCTAGAGAAGGCATCCCTGTATGCTCAAATACTTTAGAATAAAACTAAGGACCAGATTACATATGTTAACATGGCGGCATAGGACTTGGAGAATTTAGGTTTCTGAAAGTTCCCATGGTGGACTGACATCTGAAGGGTTTAATTTCTTATAGAAGTATTCAGCAAACAAGTAGCTAATACAATTGATAAGATAACAGAAAAGCAAATGAGATCATTCACTCCCAGAGCATGAGAACACTCAACCCAAATTCAAATATTGTAATCTAACTTCTCACATTGAATACTCGTAAAATCTGAAAAAGTTTATGCCAAACAAAAGCAGGGCAATCGTAGGTTTTAACTTAAAACTAACAGGAGAAACTGCCCTTTGTTTAAAGTTTCATGAACCGCAGTAGGAAGAAAAGCAAATATGGAAACACACGTACCGGAGCATGGGTGTTCGAGTAATGGTCCTCAGCATATTTTTTTGGAACCATATCACCACATACTTTACATTTTTCTAGATTGCGGAAGCAATGAACAGAGTGCAAGTCAATATTTGATGAGGGGATAGCTCTGTCACTGGAAACAAAAACAAAAATATGTCCATTAGGAGAGTACAGTTAGTGTAATGAAGCACCTGGATTTTTGCAAACCATTAAGCAAAGTAAACAACTTTGAGGCATAGAACATATATGGAGTGTGTTTGTTCTTGTAAAATCGAACACACAGTAATGCATTCAAGAGATTGTGGAGGGAAAGCAAGCCGGATTGCCTCAATGCCTAAATGATCTCAGCTCAAGGTAAGAAAACACCCAACTATGTCAATTTTTAACAATTCAGCATCAATCAATTGGGTATCTCACAAAATTCAGACCAACTGCTAAAAAATTAAAAAACACAAGAACCCACTTCATAATTATGCTAAAATCATGATTTTCTCTAATTGGGGTATCCCAGATATCTCAAATCATTACAATTAAAACACCGAAATCATGCATAAACATAGTACCAGAATTACAAAATTCAAAGATAGAAACTCCCAAAAAAGATTAATTACCAGTGATTGCATATTGTGGTTGCTTCTCCAGATGCAACAGCCATATCGATTCAGAAAATTAAGCCTTATATCTTGAAAAACGGAACCAGATATCTGCAGGAAGCAAATTAGGCAACAAATCACATGAAATTATTGGGGGAAGAAAAGAAGAAGAATTTGTAGGATGAAAATTACCGAAAGCAAAAAGAGCTTCTGGGTTTCGGTAGACTTACAATTATTGTTAATTTTTTTATCAAACGAAAGGGATGGAGCAGAAGAGTAACATATGAGGCAAAAGTCTAAGTCTAACAACCCGGTTTCACTTTTTTTGTTTGAAGGAAAATAAAGGCTAAGAGTTGTATTCAATTGGGATTTCGAGGCTTTTTAATTCTTTTAATGATTTTAGGGATATTTAATCAGAATCTTAAGTGAATCTTTGAAATTTAAGGTGTATTCAATTAGAATTTTAAGATAGTTTATTAAAATCCTTAGAAATCTGGATATATTCAATTAGGATTTTAAAGAAGTTTATAACATTCCAGGTGTATTTAATTAGAAATTGATTTTAAAGAATTCGAGAAAGTTGAGGAATTTGAGGAAATTTGAGAGATTTTGTAATGTATTTTAAGCATCCACAAATTTCACATCTTCCTATGAGATTTCGAGGGAATTGAATTAAAATTTTATATGGAATCTCTACAAATCAATTAAACTCTATAAAAATCCATGGGTTTATAAATCCATTAAAATCTCTCAAATTCTCAATTAAATACATATCTAAAATGGTCTCTGAAATTTGCATAATAAATAGAAATGGTTCATGAGATTCAAAATCAATAAAAATGGTCTCTGAGATTGTCCACCATCCATGATTTTTGTCATTCTGTTAAAAACTCTTTGGACAATTTTTAAAGTTTCGTCACTCAATCGATTCTTAACCAAATTGACTCATAATATATCAAAATGAAGATAGGAAAGTGTATAACAAGATTATACCTGTTTAAAAGCCCAATGGTCGACGGAGATGGCCAGAAAATAGCCTGAAAGGTGACTGGTTTGTGGGAAAACTAGAAAACTCGTCGGAAACTGAGTAAATTTTAAATGTTCATAACTTCTGAGTGATTCAAAAACGAAAATCATACTTTTCAATAAGATGAAGATAATGGTACATTTCTTAATGCCTAACTCGCTTTGGTTTGGCCAGAAAACAGTTTAAAAGTGGCTAACCATTTTCGAGTTAGCCACTTTCAAGCCGTTTTTCGGCCAAACCACGACAATTTAGCCATCGAGAATGGTACCATTATCTTCGTCTCATCAAGAAGTATGATTTTCGTTTTTGAATCACTCGATTTCGTTGAATATTGAAGAAGTTATGGATGTTTAAAGTTTACCCAGTTTCCGACGAGTTTTCCAGTTTTTCCGTGAACCAATCATCTTTCAGGTTATTTTTCGGCCATATCTTGTTTTACACTTTCCTATCTTCATTTTGATATATTATGGATCGAATTTGGTTAAGAATCAATTGATTTATGAAGTTTTGAAAATTGCCCAAAAAGTTTTTAACGGAATGACCAAAATCATGGATGGTAGACAATCTAAGGGACTATTTCTATTGATTTTGAATCTTATGAACCATTTTTATTGATTATGCAAACCTCAGAAACCATTTTGAATATTTAGCCGAAAATAAATAAAGAACTTTTGCAACCTAATAAAACAGAATGAGTATTGACTATGGGGATTTGAGAGAGGGCTCAGCTGGCTGGACATCGTCGGTATAGAACCGGGTTGGGCCTTCTGGCATGGGTATACTCCGTTTGAATCCTACTGGGCTGCCGAGACTTTGAGATCATAAAAAATAGAAATATTTTTACACTAGCGGATCTGATTTTAATTTTTCAATACTTTGAGATATTTACACTTAAAAGTAGAAGAAATAAATTGGTATTGAACTCTCAAATCAAAAAATTTGACCTAAAAATTCTCAATTACAGGTGACGAGATGAGTGGCACGACACTAACGCAGTCGTCAATCACATTTTTCTTTGCAGGATATTAATGCGATCATGCAAAATGTATGTATGATGAAATAATCTTTGAAAAATCAACCAATTACAAAAATCACAACGCATGAAAAATATGAATTTCCCTTAAAAACACATGCTACTGCCGACTCTTAAAACCCTCACTCAGCTGCTAAAATATCGCATACAAGTATATTATAGCAAATGCAAAGTACACTATACATATATTCAATGCAAGAGACAAACACTAAGGTAAAATACAAAAATATATATAATAATGAAATTAAACTTGAATATGCAGCATAAGAGAAAAACGAAGAGTGAAGGTTTGATACAGACGAGCTAAGGTCTAATACAGACTTGTGGAAAATTAAAGCATGCAGCAGATGGTCTTTGAATGAACAATGAAGAAAATATGATTTCCTTTTCTTCCTAATGCATGGTTGTCGAGTAACATGTAACATCATTAGGAAGCTGCAAAAATCTCTTTTTAGCAGTGCATGTATACGACGGCAAATGAAAAGTAGAATGAGTAATTCCAATGCACGCGGCAACGGCAGCAAAAACCCTAATCTAATGCATCTATATATGTTGCAGTAGAGGATTTCAGAATGACTAAAAAATCTACAAGATTAAGATGAAATACGAATAGCAAATTATCACCACGTTTTTCTCAGCATGTGAGAGGCACCAAATGAGCTTCAAGTTTAATCAGATAAAACCTAATCAGCTAACAATATCTAGTAAGTAGCCATGACAACTAAATAGGTTGTTATTTAAGTCCAAACTTAATAACCATAACAACCTATTAAAGACTCATTTGTAAGCCCAAAACCAAAACAGGCTAGTGAAAACAATTAATTCAAATTGGCATAAACCTAGACGATATGGATATGCATGCCAAATTTACGTGGGTGGATGTCTCCGAAACGCTTGTTATTTTTATAATCGAAAGCACGAGAAACACGCTTAGACTAGAATAATTACAATTGGTTATGTACCAATCAGTACTACATGAATATACACAAACAATAAATGAAAGAAAACGTGAGGAGGTAAAAATAGCCTATCAGCCATTTAGTACTATGGTCCAGTGCTATTCTTCTTCACTTGTAAGTGAGAGGTATTAGGTTCGATTATTGCAAAAAACGAATTTGAACCACAATTGCCAACCAATTGTGAGATTTAGCACATTCTCCCACCTCATTAATGTAAATAATATCGTTTATTCAAAAAAAAAAAAAAAAAGGAACCCATCAGAAATAAGATTAATTAACGGATGTCCATACCCAAAAAAAAAGGAAAAACTTACGAAATTTGTATAGGTGGCGGTTATTTGGCTGCTATCAACTTTGAAATGATATAGAGCAAAAAAACAGTTGTTTTACTGTAGAACGACATGAAGAAGATATTGGGGAAGAAAGAGATATGAATACCCAGATCACAAGTATTTGAAATAAGATTAAAGATTTGCAGTCTAATCCAAATAGATAAATAAGGATTATTGAAAGAATAAAAAAGTATGACGTGAAATTAAATAAATGGTACAAAATATGACGTATACAAAGTTAAAAGACTTGATAAAAACTGAAAATTAATGAGGTGTTAGTAAAAAAATTAGAACAAGACTTCGATGTTGAAAGATGAGTAGCAACTGCTGCTGATAACCAATCACGCATGGACACTGTGTCCAAGTTTTTATCTTTTTAATCAGAACTCGGACACGTGTTCGCGTGTGATAGGCCATCCGCAGCAACTGCTGCTGATCTTTTCAGCATCAAAGTTGTTTCCAAAAAATAATTGTGATTAAGGGCCCAATCATAATTTTATTTTTTCCTTTAAAAATATATGTTAGCTCTTATAATTATCTAGATTACGTGTGACTGTGTAAATATTAGATTAGATTTGATTTTATTTATTATTTCCTATATGACTTGTATTCCTTGGGGATGAATGATTTTTTCTCCCTCTTATTACTATAAATAAAAGCACTACGTATGGGGCATAACACACACATTCATCTACACAATTTTACAAACACATCTCCCTCTATTATCTCTTTGTTGTCGGCCCCCTTCCCCTTGTCAGATAAAATAGGCTACAATACGTTATCATCACACTCTTACCGATGCGCCTAGGAATCTGATGTGGAAGCTTTCTGTATCAAACCAGTTCATCCATATCATCACGCAATCAGGTTCTTCCAAAACAAAGGTTTTTATCTCGATATTTTTACAGCCCTGATAACATGAACATTCACCATAATGCATGACCCAACTTTACGTTTTTCTAATTTAAGATTCTACATAAATTGTGTATGCATTATATCTATAATTGTTGAATTATGTGAATTTGATATTGCCTTGAATTGTATCAAATATATGCTCATGCATTAAATTATTTGAATATATATACATTGAATTAATTGAAAAAAAAATAGAACATGTTTCATCTAGGGTTCTTCTAACCCAGGACCCAAGCCAACCCCGTGGAGCATGATGCTCCACCCCTGTGAGTAAATCAAAACGACGCCGTCCTTGGCATCGTCCCAAAACCCAGAAAACCACCACTTGCTGTCACGAGTCACGGCTTCGCCTTCTTTTTTTCTTTTTTTTCTTTTTTTTTGGGCAACTAGGACCTGAAGTTGTGTTCTTGGGCCTTGTTCATCGTCTTGAACGATGATTGAATGGAATTCTAGAAGAATTCCTTAGAAATTTTTTTCGAAACTTTGGTTCCACATCCCTCGATTGAGAACCCTTTTCTCCGTCACTTGGATTTGTTCCTATCAAACTCACAGAACTGCACCATGGTTTTTAACCCAGAACTCAACCGCATGCAGTGGTGGTGCCGACCTTCTTCTTCAACAAAGCAACCCAGTGCACGTTGGGGTGTTCTAGACACCAAAATCCGAAGCCTAAAATTGGGTTGGCCTTCTCGGCCTGCAAAAAAAAAGTATTTTTTTTTTCCTTAAACAGGCTCGCATTATGCAGGCCAATTCCTTGGCTCGCCCCAACAAGCGACACCAGCCCATAGCTTTGGTATTCCTGTATCCCTACTGCACCATATCCCAGCCCGTAACTGGAGCATTGGTACACTTGGCCTGTGATGCACTCGATCACGTCCCCTATAGAGCACATGAGCTACTAAGCAGCGGATCCGTGCCTATCTGTTTTGGGCCTGCAGCCCAGCCGAATCCAACCCAGCCATTTTTTTAGGATATGAGGGTTAATTGCCTAATTATTTTAGGACCAATGGGTTATACATTTTTTCACCCACACTAAATTTGGCCCGAAGTCCAAATAGTTAATTCAATTATAATCATAGGCCTGGAGTTTTATTTGCATATTTTCTTGTTGCATATTTCTGTATATATATTTGAGTTTGTTTGCATGAACACATGAACCTGAAGTTCATAATTATTTCAAAACCTGAAGTTTCTAAAAACATGCCTTATTTGAAAACCTGAAGTTTCTAAAAACATACCTTCTTTGAAAACCTGAAGTTTTCCTTAAAAACATCACCCATGAAAACCTGCAGTTTTTTCATGTGAATTTAAACCAATACATGTCTATTAGAACCTAAATGTTCTACTTCATGTGAATGGATTGATTTTTTCTCCATTACACTAACCACATCTTGTCCATCTATTTTGTGATAGGAACTTGTCGAATTTGAACAATCCCGACTTTACCGCTTTGGAGGTCTCTGGAAGGAACTACCTCAAGTGGGTCCAAGATGTGAAGCTTCACCTCACTGCAAAGAATTTGCGTCCTATCATTGAAGATGAGACGAACAACCCAGTTGACGAAACTGAGAAAGCCACTGCCATGATCTTCATTCGAAGACATATTTATGATGTACTGCAAACCAAATACTATGGAGCCAAAAATAATAGAGAAAAATATGGAGGTGACACGTGGATTTTTGGGTAAAAAAGACAAAATTAGCCTTAAGGTATATCGGAGCTCTTACGCACAAGCAGCGGACAATCATGACTCAATCAAGGTCAAAAGTGATCAAAATAGGTATTTATTCAAAACCTATTTCATCCATCCTCATCAAATCCACCCCACAAGGTAACCTCTAAAAATATTTATTCAAAATAGGATTAATTACCTAAATTAATTGATTAATTTCCTAATTGATTGCAAGATATTATTTTGACATAATATCTTGCAATTACACCAAAAAACCACCAAATGTGGCCGGTTCCCAGCTCTCCCAAACGGGCCGGCCACACCCTTATAAATACCACCTTATTTCTCCAAAAACCTAATTCCAACTCTCTTGCAAAATTCTCCAAATTTTTATAAACATTTTTCTCTAAAATTTTAACTTTGGCATTGGAGGTTCTTCGGCCAAAGCCTTCCCATTCATCATGGGCACGTGAGGCTCTTGGCCTTGACCTAAGGTGTTAATTGTTTTGTAGGTGCAATTTTGTCTAAAAAAAAAAAGGCGGAAATTTGCATCCACAAGTACCTTGCTGAGGAGGATCCACGAGCACTATTTGTCGTTTTGGCTGATCGTTTTGAAAAATCATCAAGCTCAACCTATTGGGGCAACTGCTGTGCCTGAAGCATACTATAGCACGAACCAACGCCCCAAATGCCAAAAGAGGCGTGGTTGGGGCGACCAGAAACCACCCCGTCAAGGTCAACAGAGTTAAGGCCCATCTAAGGGCGGAAACAAAGCCTAGAAGCGCTCTAACCTTGCTCCCAAAGTCCCAAACTTCAAGAATAAGGGCAAAACACCTTAAACCATGGATGCTGATATGTGATATCGATGTGGTTCAAATGACCATTGGTCCTGTGTTTGCCGAGCACTCTAGAAGGTTGTAGCAGAATATCATTCTCGTCATAAGAATTTGAATCAAACTTTTTGCTAGTGGACGAACTGGATAGTACCAAGATGGAGGTTTCTGACTTTCAAGAGGTCGTTACCCCTATGGAATATTAGAATCTTAGACGTAAACTATTTTTCTAGTTGAAATTTAAACATTGGGGCCGAACCTCCTTGTGTTTTTGGTTAAATTTTCAATAATTTTTGTAACATTCCACATCGACCAATGGAGAGGGGGTGATGTGCCTTAAATGTACATGGCCACCTCCTATAGCACGAGGCCTTTAGGGGACTCACTAGCTTCGGATTCCATCGGAATTCTGAAGTTAAGCGAGTTCAGGTGAGAGCATTCCCAGGATGAATGACCCATTGGGAAGTTCTCGTGTGAGTTCCTAGAAACAAAACCGTGAGGGCATGGCCGGAGCCTAAAGCAGACAATATCATGCTATGATGGAGTCGGGACTGGGGTGTGTCAGAATGGTATCAAAGCCACTCTGTCATTAGGTGCGGATTTACCGGCGAAGATGCCGGGTTCCCCTTAAGTGGGGTGGATTGTAGCATCCCATATTGACCAACGGAGAAAGGGTGATATGCCTTGTATGTACTCCTATAGCACAAGGACTTTTGGGAACTCACTAGCTTTGGATTCCATAAGAACTCTGAAGTTAAGCGAGTTCAGGTGAGAGCAATCATAGGATGGGTGACCCACTGGGAAGTTCTCGTGTGAGTTCTCAGAAACAAAACCATAAGGGCGTGGCTGGGGCCCAAAGAGGATAATATCGTGTTACGGCGGAGTCCAGACTGGGATGTGATAGAATGGTATCAGAGCCACTCTACCGTGTGGTGCGAGTATGCCGACAAGGACGTCGGGCCCCTAAGGGGGTGGATTGTAACATCCTACATCGACCAACGGAGAGGGGGTGATGTGCCTTATATGTACATGTGCACCTCCTATAGCACAAGGCCTTTTGAGGACTCACTGGCTTCAGATTCCATCGGAACTCCGAAGTTAAGCGAGTTCGAGCGAGAGCATTCCCAGGATAGGTGACCCACTGGGAAGTTCTCGTGTGAGTTCCCATAAACAAAACCGTGAGGGCGTGGTCGGGGCCTAAAGCCGATGTTATCGTACTATGGCGGAGCCGGGACTAGGGTATGTCAATTTTCCTTTATGTTTGGATTATTTGTTGGTGATTTTTTTTTTCAGATATTAAGTTTAATTAATTACCTTCCTTGAATACTTAAAATTATTTTGAATGGATATTTGTTTTCTAATAACTTTTATGCATGCGACCAATTCAAATTAATTTTCATTCTAGGTATAACTAGTGGGAAAGTTAGTTGTCTGGTAAATAGGGCAACCACGCACACTGTTTTGCGTGAACTCATCTATTTCAATAACTTCATACTTAAGAATGCACGCCTGACAACCCTCTCAGGCTTATCTAACCTGATCAAAGGATACGGTAAGACACATGTTGTCCAATGGTACAATTTTGACCATTGTAAAGCACTTTGTTCTCTGTGTTCTGGAAAAATGTTGTTGAGTTTTAAGAACATTAGAGTTAGTAATTACCAAGCTAAAACCTATGTAGGAAACGGAGTTGAATTTCTTTGCATAACTTCTTACGAATATGGCAAAAAACGTATTCTATAGAAGATAGAGCATATCCCGAGTGGTCTGTATACTACGACCATACGCCTCATAGAGATCCACTATGTGGTCGGCCCTACCTCTGGGACCATGCGCAAAATTACACTTTGGCATGATCGTTTAGGATACCCTGGATGAACACTGATGCGTTGTATCATCAAATCATCACACGGGCATCCACTAACCTGAGGTTTAGGTTCGATTCAAGGAATCGTATGTTAAACATGTTTTATGGGAAAACTTATTATTAAGCCTTCTTATGACAAGATTCGTTTGAATCCTCGTATTTTTCTACAAAGGATTCAGGGGGACATTTGTGGATTGATTCACCATTCATGTGGACCATTTAGATATTTTATGATTTTGGTTTACGCTTCCACACGTTGGTCACACGTGTGCATGTTGTCCACAATGAACACTAAATTCTCCAAACTGTTGGCTCAGGTTATCAAGCTTAGGGCGCACCACCCTAATTATCCGATTAAATATATTCAATTAGATAATGTTGGAGAATTCACATCTAAAAATTTTGACGACTATTGCATGTCGGTTGGGGTTAAAGTTGAACATCCAGTGCCTAATGTTCACACCCAGAACGGCTTGGCAGAGGCATTTATTAAGTGCTTACAAATGATTGCTCGATCGTTAGTCATACGTACCGAGCTCTCGATTGCTGCTTGGGGCCATGCAATATTGCACGCATCCATGTTGGTTCGCCTAAGGCTTGTTGCAGCCCAACCATATAGCTTCCTTTAGTTGGTTACCGGATACAAACCCGACATATCGCATCCGCGCGTTTTTTGTTGTGCAGTCTATATGCCGATTTCGCAGCCCTTACATACAAAAATTGGCCTCAGTTAAGGATGTGAATCTATGTTGGATGTGATTTTCCTTCGGTTATTCGTTACTTAGAACCTTTGACAGATGATCTGTTTTCCGCTCGTTTTGTGGATTATCACTTCTATGAGACAATCTTCCCATCGTTAGAGGGAGATAAGAATGTTAATGCTCCTGAAGAACGATGCAAATTATCATGAACGACTCTTACTTTGTTTCATTTAGATCCCCACACCGCTTAGTTTGAAATTGAAGTGCAGCGCATATTAGATCTTTTGAGCATATCTCAGAACATGCCAGATGCTTTCACTGATCTAGCGTGAGTGACAAGATCACATATTCTAGTTGCGAATGTGCCTGCAAAGATGGATGCACCAAATGTATAACGGACTTCCCTCTTGGAGGCCCGAGATGCCAATTTTGGTAATCCACGTACATTAGCAACTAGCCAATCATCTGCCTTTACACAAAAGCATGGCAGACCTCTTGGTTCAAAGGATTCACATCCCGGAAAAGGAAACCTACGACACAGGCACCTGAAGAGCCTACTGTGAATCCGACTGTTGCATACTCATTCTATCAAACTCATGAGGAGGACATTCTAGATTGTGGAAGCATCTTTGAAGAGATGAATCCATTTTTCGAGAATCGTGAGATTTCGGTGTATTATGCTAACTTAGATGATGTGTGGTGTAGAAATGAGATGATCATCGACGGTGCATTAACATATGCAATAGCTACTAAGATCATGTTGAGAGATGACATTGAACCTCGTTTCATTGATGAATGTTGACGTAGAATTGATTAGTCAAATTGGAAACAAGCAATCCAAGTCGAACTCGATTCGCTTACGAAATTTAAGGTGTTTAGACCTGTAGCTCCTACTCTTCCACATGTAAAGCACGTTGGCTATAAGTGGGTTTTTGTTCAGAAACGTAATGAGAATAACGAAATTGTACTTTACAAAGCTCGTCTTGTTGCGCAAGGCTTCTCACAACACCCCGGGATTGGCTATAACAAAACTTATTCACCCGTTATAGATGTGATTACTTTTCGATACCTTATTAGTTTGGCAGTTTCCGAAAAACTTAGTATGCAGCAGATAAACGTAGTAACTGCGTATCTCTATGGGGATCTTGATACGAAAAATTATATGAAAGTTCTCGAATGACTTACATTGACTGGATCAAATATTTCCAAACCTCGGAACATGCTCTTAATTTAGCTGAGGTGTTCACTCTTTGATTTGAAGTAATTCGGAAGAATATGGTATAACCGTTTGAGTGAGTATTTGACTAGTCAGGGTTATGTGAACAACAAACTATACCCTTATGTGTTCGTTAAAAAGTCACATTTCAGTTTTATGATTGTTGTAGTATATGTCGAAGACATGAACCTTATCGAAACTCCTGAAGAGCTTGCAAGAACTGACGCGCACCTGAAGTCAGAATTTGAGATGAAAGATTTAAGAAAGACTCGATACTGTCTCGGTCTCGAGATAGAGCATCGTTTGGACGAAATCTTAGTGCATCAAACGAACTACATCTAGAAGGTGTTGCGCCGCTTTAATGAGGATAAAGCGAAGCTTTCGACTTCTTATATGGTCGTTCGATTGCTAGATGCAAAACGAGACCCTTTCCGTCTAAATGAGGATGATAAAGAGATTTTGGAGCCTGAATTTCCTTATCTAAGTGCGATAGGCGCTTTATTGTACTTAGCTCAATGCATTAGACTCGACATCTCCCGCTGTTAATCTTTTGGCAAGATACAGTAATGCACCAACACGCAGACACTGGACTAGTGTTAAAGATATTTTCTGCTACATTAAGGGTATTACATATTTGGGCTTGTTTTATCCCTATGGATCCTTAAGTGATGCCTCACCTCCTTATCTTGAGTCGATTCTTGTGTTCTCAAATGGGTTATGTCTTTACAGTTGGAGGCACTGTAATTTCTTAGAGGTCAACTAAACAGATCTTAGTTGCCACTTCATCTAACCATACTGAAATTCTCGCCTTACATGAAGCAACTGATGAATGTTTTTGGTTGAGAGTAGTTATGGGCCATATTTGAAGCTTCTGCGATCTTTATCCCGTCGTTGATGTCCCAACGATGATTTATGAAAACAATGTAGCATGCATTGAACAGCTCAAGAAGGGTTACATCAAAGGAGACAATAGCAAGCACATTGAGCCGAAGTTTTTCTTCCCACATCAACAACAAGAGCATTAGAAGATAGAAGTCACACAAGTCCGTTCACAAGACAATCTGGCTGACCTCTTCACCAAATCACTACTGAAGGCAACATTTCAGAAGCTTGTTTAAGGAATTGGTATGCGTAAACTTTCTGAGTTGTAACATTGCTAATTCTCTTTAGAATTGTGTCAAACTTAGGTAGAGCATCCTGAAGTATACTTACTTGATCTTAATGTACTCGTTTTCCCTACGATTGAGAGCATTTTTTCCACTATATTTTTACTACCTAACTAGGTTTTAACGAGGCACCCACCTTAGGTTGATCATATCCCTAATGACGTCTCGTAGACAATTCATTTCACTTTGCATTTCTCACACATTTTTTTTTTTACTATGGATTTTGTCCCTACTTGGGTTTTTACCATAGCCATAGGGTTTTTTTTGTGAGACTTACTTCCTTATGCAAGTTCCTACCTTACTTGGGAATAGCGTGTTCCTAGAATTAGTGTTGACGAGTCGACTTCCTCAACTTCTACATGATTGATCTACCTAAAGTATTTACACACTAAAGGGGGAGTCTTATAAGCTTTCTAGTTTAAGTGTGATTGTGTAAATCCTAGATTAGATTTTATTCTAGTTATTCTTTCCTATATGGACTTGTATTCCTTGGGGATGAATGATTTCTTCTCCCTCTTATTACTATAAATAAAGGCACTACATATGGGGAATAACACACACATTCCTTTACACAATTCTATAAACACATCTCTCCCTTTGCCGCCGGCCCGCTTCCCCTTGTCAGATAAAATAGGCTGCAACAAAAAGAGCAATTTTGGTTTTCAATTATATATTTTTTTTCCAACTCCCCGTTTTTGTTTTGTAGCAATCCTAGAATTGTGTTTTGTGCATGTTTAGTTACATGGTGAGATCAAATCCTTGAACATATATTTTGAATTTCAGAAGAGTTTGCTCTTATTTGGTTAAGTTTGTTTCAATTGTAATAATCACTCATATTTTTCATTTGCTTCTTTTAATTACCTTCTATATCCTCTTTTTTCCTTATAGGTTGTGTTCGGGCAGGAAATCAGGCTGGTGGGCGTTCCTGGCTCGAGCACACAGCTCCTTAAGGAGTTGGCACTTTGATTGATTGTCGGACTCCTGTGTCACAATACTGCAAGAGGAGAACAAATTTAGTTATGAAAAGGTGCATTTGTGAGGCCTTAGGTGTAGGCCTTGAGGCTTGCAATCAAAACCAACGAGGTGCTTAGGAGTGCCATTGCCATCTCTGTATGGCAGATGTAGAACAAGTGTGTTTTAAGTTGATTACTTGCGCCCCAAGTTATTTCTGACTTCTTATTTATCAAAAGATTGTTGTAGATGGGTTAAGTCTACATTAAGATATTTTATATTCCTTGAGATCAAGGACTTTTAGTTATCTTGTATGCTCGAGGGGTGAAGGGCCAAATATGATCAAGTCATCAGTTTAATTCATTCCAATCTTGATAAAACCATTAAGTGAACCAAATCTGGGAATTGATGGGGTTTTGAGTCATCAAAGGACTGGAAATAACTTGAATATAAACTAGGGAATACATTATAACACCAGATCTGTTAATTGAAAGATGGAAACAAAGAGAGTCGGGCAAGATTTCACCTTGTCGGGCAAGGTTAAAAGTCTTACGGTCTCTTTTCTTTGCAGTTTACAAAAGGATTGAGTACTAAAGGGGACAACTAGAAAAGAGTTTATACACGAGAGATTGATGCTACAACATTAAGGAAAAAGGTAGTAGAGCTTTTACATAGACAAAAGATGTATTTCTAAGGAAATCTAAGTCTAAAAGGGTGTAGAGTTTGGACAAAGCACGACTTTTTGGGTATTTGCTTGGCTGAGAGTCAAGTTGTATGTTTGTTTGTTTAATTGGTTGAGTGTCCTTGTCTCTAGGCCTTCATTTCCTATTTATAGGCGAATTAGCCCGACTGCCTGTAGCTTTGTTCTTGCCTGAAAGCAATTGAATGGTAGTGACTCATCAATATTTTACTTGTATTGCCACTGAAAAGTACTTTTGGGCTAAGAGCAGGTTGATTTTCATCAGTTGTCACTTCTCTTGTAAGCACCTAGCCTTTGCATTAATGGGGGAGGGCCAATTGGTCTTGAGCTGGTCGATCTGGGCTTGGTGTTGGGCTTTGAGCAAGCCTCATTTCTTTAGTCTTTTTGGGCTCTTCTTCCTTTCGGCCCAAAGTTAAATATTAACCCAAATAGTGTCCCATTCAATCGTTGTTAAGGCTGTAAACCGAGGCACTAATAATGATTGAATAGCCATTTTTCTTTAGCCACTATCGCACGCATTCTCTCGGAACTTGCATTGTTTCGAAGGCAACCGTTAGTTCGCTAAGCCTTTTTGCACTAACCCATGAATTCCTACCGTCACTCGTTCCATTACTATAAAACCCCCTTCTCCGGCTAAACAATTCAACCAATTCAGACTCTTTTAATTCTCAAAGTTCCCAAAAATCTGTTAGAGTCCTTAGTCGCTAATCCGATCCTTCTCTAAATGCCTAAGAAAACTTAAAAGTCAGACTTCATTTCCCGAAGCCTTTTACTTGGGCTCCTAAGGGCAAGACTGCCTTCTATACTAAGCCTCATTCCTCAAAAGTCTTCAATTTTACCTTTTTGTTGTATGCTCGGGCAACAACTCTCTTTCCTTCTTGAATATTGTCTAAGGATTCAATTCGGGCTGCATCTAAATCTTCAAATCCTTGACACATAGCCTTAATTTATTATTCACTAAGTAGCCCGAACTGGTTCTGAATTCTGATCGAACTCAATTAATCTCCATGGGAATCACTACATCTTGCCTAAAGGTTAGGGCGTAAGGTGTAGTTCTAATTCCTGCATTCTTGGAAGTTCTATAGGCCTACAATGTGTCTCTTAACTTCTCGTGCCATTTCTTTAGACTATCTGCCACCATTCTTTTGATAATGTTAGCCAAGATCTTATTGCTGGCTTCCGCTTGACCATTTGACTAGGGTAGTAAGGACTAGACCGAATCATCTTTATCTTGAACTTACTTACGAACTCTTCTACCTCTCTTGACATAAAAGATGGCTCACAGTCTGTGACAATTGTCTCGGGCACTCCAAATCTATGTAAGATCTTGGTTTCAATGAACTTTTTAACAGTAGCTGAGGGTATGATTTTTCCTGTTGAAGCTTCTACCCATTTGGTGAAGTAATCCGTTGCCACAATTATGAATGTGTGTCCCTTCCTAGAAGCTAGATGAACTTGCCTGATAAAGTTCATTGCCCATCCTCTGAAGGGCCAAGGTTTGACTATTAGGTTTAAGGGCATTGAGGGCACATGTTGGAGTAGCCCATGTCTCTGGCATTCTTCACATCCTCGGGCATAAGCTTTGAAATCTTTCTCCATCTCAGGCTAGAAATAGCCATATCTTCTTAGTAGCCACCTCATCTTGGTTCTGGCTTGGTGTGCTCCACAGATACCCTCATGCACTTCGACCATGACTCTCATAGACTTCTCTTGGCCTAAACATTTCGGCAACAACCCATCTGGAGTCTTTCTTAGCAGATTCTTTTCCCATAACACATATCTAGTGGCTTGTTGTTTGTTCTTTTTACTTGTGGGAAAAGAGGGATCTTCCAAGTATTGAATAATGAGTGACCTCTAATCTTCTATCTTAGGCTCTTCAGTCATTACATCCAAGCCGAATTCTCTATTAAAGATAGAAGGGAAAATTTTCTTTTGTACTTTTACTTCTATCTCAAACCTTTTTTCTTGGATCTACACTCCAGCAGCCAACTGAGCCATTTCATTGGCTATTGTATTTGATTCCGTAGGGATATGGCTGACTGAAATTTCATCACCCTAATATCTTAATAATTGTGTGGTCGTCAAGTAATAACCAGCCATAGTAATGTGTCTGCATTTGTATTCTCTATTTAGCTGGTTGATTACCAATTCTGAGTCACCAAATACTTCCACCTTGGTTGCCCCCAACTCCATCAGAATTTCTAAGCCAATTATCAGTGCCTCATATTCTGCCCGATTGTTGGTAATCTCTTGATAATCCAAGAGGAATGAATAACAATGGTAAGAGCCTTTGGGATCGCTGATGACAATCCCAGCTCCCGCAGTATTCTGAGGGCAAGATCCATTAAAATATAGTCTCCAATGAGTGATCCAGATGGTAGTTATTCTTTTTACTTCTTGCTGGACCCATTTTTCTTTGCCCGAACAGGCTTTGTTTGGCAAGATCCATACACTTGCCACTTCCAAAGTTCTTGAGATGTTAACCATTTCCTCTTGAGACTTTTGGTGCTCCCAAGCATAGTTTTTTCACTGAGGTATATCTTGTCTCTACCTCAATAAGGATTCAACTGAGGTAGTATATGGCTTATTCCTTTCCTCCTTCATTGTTTTAGGCCAGCAGGCTCTTAATTGACCCCTCCGAGGTAGAGATATAAAGCTTTAACGACTTCCCCCTCTGAGGTGAGATGAGTACTGGTAGAGAGGCTAAGTAAGCTTTTATGCTATCGAAAGACTCTTGATGTGGCGGGCCCTATTCAAAGTCTTCCTTTTCTTTTAACCTGAGTAAAGGGGTTAACGGTTGAATCTTGCCTGCTAAATTCGTGATGAACCTCCTTAAGAAGTTATTTTTTCCCAATAGCTTTTGAAGTTGCAGCTTATTGGTGGGGGGAGGTGTCTCCATGATTGCCCGAGCTTTGTTCTTGTCGACCTCCATTCCTCTTTGGTGAACAAGGAATCCCAAAAAGTTGCCCGATCTAACCCCAAAAACACATTTCTTTGGGTTCATTTTTAGCTTGTGGATCCTCATTCTTGTTAAGGCTTGTCTGAGGTCTATTAAATGTTGCTCTTAAATTTTGGACTTCACCACAATGTCATCAATATATACTTCCATGCTATGGCCGATTAGGTCATGAAAAATGGCTTTCATTGCTCTCTAATAAGTTGCACCAGCATTTTTGAGTTCAAATGACATTACCAAATATTCATATGCCCCGACATGACCTGGACACTGCTGAATCAATATTATATTATATATTTTACCCTATTCTTAGTATAATTTGGTAATTATTTTGGTAGAATTTTGATACTTTGCTTTATATTTTCAATATAGGATATTCGACTTCTTCTGGAGCAAAACATGATCAAACGGATGAATTTTGGAGCAATTCAAATTGAAGGACGTTTGTGTGTCTCTTGGCTTGTTCGTGTCAAAATTTGGGATTTTCCTACCAAGCGGTTATTTTCTGACGATTAAATGAAGGAGCAGTGCGTGTTGCTGAAAAATGACGTTTCTGGGCTTAAATTGCATTTTTGGAGCCCAAGACGACCTCAGATGAGTTCGTGGCCTTCTGGAGAAGTGTTCAGAATAGTCCAAAACGTGGCTGTGCAGATTTCTAGGCGAATTTACTAAGGTAATTTACAATTATGTTTCCTAATTTATTTCAATCTATTTAGTTTCCTAGTCTTGTTCTAAGACCTTTTACTAGGAGGATTTTATTTAGAGTAGTATAAATAAGCTTTTTGGCAGACCTAGGGTTTCTCTTCAATGTATGCAACTTTTGGGAGAAGACTTTGGGAAGAGCTTAGAGTTTTCAAGACTTATACTTTCAGGTGTTTTCATTCTTTTTCTAATTTAATACAATTATGTTGATTTTAATTATGAGTATGCGTAGCTAATTTTCTTTTGCTAGGGTGAGACCATGATCCTTAGCAAGAATATGTAGTCTCTTTTTAATTGTCTTATGAATTTATGCATGCAAGTTTTGAATTGTTTATCACTGTGCTTTAAACTATCTATGTATCTTAGTGATTCGCGACCATTAGAATCAATTAGAAAAGAATTCATGAACTTCCTTTGGTGTAAAGTGAACCAACATAGTTAAGGAGACTCGACTAAAACTCTTACCTCTCGTCCTTTTATTTCACACATACTATATTTAAATATAACTATTTTTTTTTTCAATTTTTCTCTTTTTTTAACTTTTTTTTCAGTAACAGTAATGGTCGTGCAATGTCAGTTCACTTAAGCTTTCGATCCAACCCATGTAGCGAGCTTTAGGTCAATGACTCCCAAACCATTAGGGCTTTAGGGCACTAGGTGTAGAACACCCCTAAGGACTTATTAACTCAAGATGAGGGCTGTCCCTAACATTGACTAAGGCTTATTGTGGTTAACATGTGTAACTACTTAGGATGAACGACATGTCTTAGGAGTTATATGGTTTTTTCAAAAGGTTTTCACAAAACTTAATGAGTCTTGCATGTTCACATTCAATTTGGATGCCACAGACGGGTTGCATGTTAGATATACGTTCTATGTTAGGGGTTCCAAATAGGGCATACTTTAGGAAAATCTAACTTTCAAAATATGCATGTGAAATTCATAAGGAATTAGAAGAACTATGTAGAATTGTTAGGGTGACGGCAAAACCCTAGTATTTTCTCATTTGAATTCTAAAAATTGTTTCCTTTTTCTTTCTCTAAAAATTGCAGATTTTTAATTAGCTTTTTTAATTAATTTCATTTTTCTTAATTTAGATCATTAAATCACTCTTTTCTCATCTTTGTTTTTAAATAGTTAACTAAAATTTTGGTTTTTCATAAATTGTTTTAAATAATCCCAGTGGAAAACGACCTTGCTTGAGCCGTTTATACTACAACAACCTTCTTTTCTTGCAACTATTTTGTGTGTTTTTATCCCTACTTTTGCAGGTGGTAAAAATCCTATCAAACACCTAAAAGCTGTTTTATGTATATCCTCTTTAGCCATTTTTATTTGATTGTATCCCGTATTCCTGTCCATGAAAGATAGAACTTTGTGCTTAGTAACTGCGTCTATGGATAGGTCGGCCATGGGCATGGGGTATTCATCTTTTGGTGTGGCTCCATTAATGTTTCTATAGTCAACACAACATCTAATTTCCTTAGTTAAAGCTTTCAAAATAGGTACAATGTTGGCCAACCACTCAACATATTTGGCAGGTTTAATAAATCCGGCTTTTACCAGCCTTTCAATCTCTTCCTTGACCTTCTCTTCAATTTCTTTGGACATCCTCCGTGGTGCTTGTTTGACAGGTTTAAACCCCTCCTTAATAGGCATTCTTTGTTCTACCAAGGTTGGATCTAAACCTGGCATCTCGGTGTAATGCCAAGCGAAACAATCTTTGAATTCATGTAGAAGGTTAACAATCCTTGCTCGATCCTCGGTTTCCAACAAACCACTGATCTGTATTGGTCTTGTATCCTCCTTAGTTCCCAAATCAATGGTCTATAAGGGGTCTTATACTTTTGGAGCTGGTTTGTCTGGTTCCGTACACAAAAACTTAACCAATTTTGGATTCTTAAGCAAATCCTTTGGTCCATCTAAGTCAGATATACATTCATCCATTTGGATGGTTGTTTCTAACTATTTCCCAAAAGACTCTACCTCTCTGTTCTGACTACTTAAAGTTTCTCCACTCCACTATTCTTCTTCCATGGCTAAGTTACCCATTTCTTGTCTTTTCTCTCTCCTATACACCAATAGTCTTTTTATTAAGGACTTGACTGCAACCACTTGGTCATTCATGTTTTGTTCTAACATTAATGGTGCTGAGGGTTTTAGATGATATAGGGTCGATCCCATTCTTACCATGTAAGGGATAACCCTTATTCTAGAAGCTTTTAGGCTGTTCCCTTAGTTGGGCAGCCGTTCTTATCAGTTCTTGAACACTGAAGAATCCCAATACAGGGATCATAGAAGTTGGCTTCTGCGATGTTGGTTGTGGGTAAAAATGGTCGTATATTGGCCTCCACCATTTCCCAAAACCCAGGTCTTGTTTCCATTTCTTCATGGTAGACAACCACTTATAGATGTAAAGTAGATGGCACAAAGAGACTCTGGTGAATCCAATCTCTGCCCAGTAAAGCTCTATAAGTGGAAGTACTGTCTACAACAAAAAAGGCCAGCATGATTTGTTTTGAACCCAAATTGACTTCTAATGACATTATTCCATGAGTCCGGGTGATAGCTCTTAAGAAACTAGAAACTGTAAGATCCATAGGAATAAGATTTTCCTCACTTCTGCACATCATCTTCATCTGTTTGTAAGGCAACACATTGATCGCGGCCTCTCCATCGATCAAGACCATTTTGAAAGGTACCCCTTCTAGGTGAGCAGTTGCGTATATGGGTTTGAGATGATTGGCTATGGTCAAACTTGGGCGAACAAAAACCATTTTTTCAAAGTATATTGTTTCAGGCTTCCTTCCTGACTGCTCGGGCACGCCTGTCTGGTGGTACTCTCCTTGTCCAACTTCTTCGACACTGACATGCGCCATCATTGGTTCTGCTGCCAGGTAATCACCTTCCATCGTGGGAGGTTGATCATGGTCGGCGGGAAACATGGCTGATAAAACATATGTCATGTTTACATGGAAGTTGTTGGGTCTAGGTAGATCTTTCCCTTTACCCCCAATGTTGTCCATAAACTTCTCCAACCAAGCCTATGCCTCATCGGGCAACATTAGCTCAGGTAATCCTTCTTCTTGGGTTATGCCAAAGTTTGGCAGTTGTTCTAGAACTTCGCAAATAGTATCTATTAACAACTGTGCAGGCAACCCTCTTTCGGGTGAAATAGTTCCAAAGCAAATTGGTTCTAGGCTCCATCTTGGGGTAGGCATCATCATCATATTCTCTTGAGCTCTCCTCAAGAATCTGTATTTCCCGAGATGGGAATTCGACGGCACATGGTTCCTTTCCCCTTCATTTTTGCTGTTTGCCTTCTTCAGCTCATTCTTACTCTTCCAATGAGGTTGATTTCTTCCTTCATGAGGAACATTTTCGAGCTTTACATTCTTCGAGGTTTTTGACGTAGTGCGAACCTTCAGCGAGTTCATGTAGGCCTTATACTGCCTTTGGACCCTTCTAATCATAGAGGCTCCTATCTCTTTAATAGGTCTTCCATCCTTTCCGATTATGTACCACATCTGCCCAACTCGGGCAAGATTCTTCTTTGTGATCGAGTTCACGATCTTTCCTTTCATTTTGACATCTCTACCGGCATAAGCGGGCTGGGATGGCCTCGCATCCACCCATCTTGGTATCTTGGCCTCTTTATCCTCTACTTCTTCTGAAGCTTCATAGTTCCTGAAACACTTATGACAGTTTTTAGGATGAAAGTCTCCTCCTAACTTTTGGAAGACATTCCTAGAGGCTTCCTTCTCACATGCCCGCATGATTCTTATGTAGTTCTCACGTTCTTCTTCTTTTCTCATTTTAATCAGTTCCCGATCAATGACAGCTCCGGCTGCTGTACCTCTAGTTCGCATTCATCTTGACACTTGCAGCATAGCACCACTCCTTTGATTATGGCGGCCTTGGGTTTCTCGGACAGCTTGATAGCTCATTCAGTTGGTCTATCGATTGGTTTCCTTTCCGCGTTGACCTCCCACGTGGCCTTTCCTTTTCCTTTCTCTACCCATGATAGGTTGATCATGCTTATTGGGGCTTGTAGAAAAGGATCAGCATTAGTCATTCTATCAGCTTATGATTCCCCCAATATCTGTTTTATTTCTAGCCCACATTGCCCTTGCTATCTAATGAAAATAATAAGGGATCGGGCAACTCCAGTTTCTTGACTTTTTCCAACACTAGCTGATCTACTTTAGATATTTCCTCGTTCTTTTCTTTATTCCTTTTTTCCTTAAGTAAAGGAAATAGAGGAATAACTGATTCTTCCATAGGGCTGGGTTTTTCCCTCACCTTCTTAGCATAATCATTCTCTGGAGTAGAGTACTTCAGATCCAGCTTTCTTTGCCGATGTCTTATTAAGGAAAAGAGTTTGCTTACTTCCTCTCTTGTTTATAGATAGTTTCTCTCTATGCTCCTTATTACAACCATCATAGTAGCCTGCAAGTCTTTATTTGTGATTTTTTTCTCCTGATTTCTCAGAAGGAGTCGGGCTTTCAGTCATGACAGGTCATTGCAAGTCTTCGGGGAGATTTGCCATGCTAGATCTTGGTGTATACTGGGGTGGTTTTTGTTTTGATTCTCACCTAAAGGTTTGTTCCTTCCTTTATCTTCTTGGCATACAAGATTTATGGTCCCACTGGGTGTGCTAAAACTATGTTCGGGTAGGAAATTTGGCTAGTGGGTGTTTCTGGCTCGAGCACACAGCTTCCCGAGGAGTTGGCACTTTGGTTAATTGTCGGGCTCTTACTTGTCATAATACTACAAGAGGAGAACAAAGTTAGTTCTGAAAGGTGCCTTTGTAAGGCTGTAGGTGTAGGCTTTGAGGCTCGCAATCAAAACCAACTAGGTGCTTAGGCGTGCCACTGCCATCTCTGTATGGCAGATGTAGAACAAGTGTGTTTTAAGCCGATTATTTGCGCCCCAAGTTATTTCTGACTTCTTGTTTATCAAAGGATTGTTGTAGATGGGTTAAGTCTACATTAAGTTCTTTTCTATGCCTTGAGATCAAGGACTTTTAGTTATCTTGTATGCTCGAAGGGTGAAGGTCCATAACTGATCAAGTCATCAGTTTAATTCATTCCAATCTTGATAAATCCACTAAGTGAACCATATCTGGGAATTGATGGGGTTTTGAGTCATCAAAGGACTGGAAATAACTTGAATATAAACTAGGGAATACATTATAACACCAGATCTGTTAATTGAAAGACGAAAACAAAGAGAGTCGGGCAAGATTTCACCTTGTCAGGCAAGGTTAAAAGTCTTGCGGTCTCTTCTCTTTGTAGTTTATAAAGGATTGAGTACTAAAGGGGACGACTAGAAAAGAGTTTATACACGAGAGATCGATACTACAACATTAAGGAAAAAGGTAGCAGAGCTTTTACATAGACAAAAGATGTACTTCTAAGGAAATCTAAGGCTAAAAAGGTGAAGAGTCTGGACAAAGCACAACTTTCTGAGTATTTGCTTGGTTGAGAGTCAAGTTGTATGTTTGTTTGTTTGATTGGTTGAGTGTCCTTGTCTCTGGGCTTTCTTCTCCTACTTATAGGCGAATTAGCCTGACTACCTGTAGCTTTGTTCTTGCCCGAAAGCAATTGAAGGGTGGTGACTCATCAGTATTTTACTTGTATTGCCACTGAAAAGTACTTTTGGGCTGAGAGTAGGTTGATTTTCATCAGTTGTCACTTCTCTTGTAAGCACTTAGCCTTTGCATTAATGGGGGAGCGCCAATTGGTCTTGAGATGGTCGGTCTGGGCTTGGTGCTGGGCTTTGAGCAAGCTTCCTTTCTTAGTTTTTTTGGGTCCTCCTTCCTTTTGGTCCAAAGTTAAATATTAACCCAAACAAGTTGTAATTTTTTCGACGTCCTTTCATGTTCTTTGAGAAGCATAGGTTAGATTTGACATAAAAAGACAAATATAGGTTGGAGATCCTGCTTGACAGATGAAAAAGTAGTGGTACGCCTAGTTTGATGCTGACTAAGTAATCACCATCCATCGTCCACCAAAAGTTACTTTTAATGTATTTGATAAGTTCATATATAGAAGCAAGAAACCAAATGTAAGAAATCATGTTTAAGGGAATAATTGGAATTGGATTTCTCTACACGGGAACACGACTTTGTTCTAGATTTTGATTGATTGGTTCCAACATCTGGCATTTCAAAAATCATTTTAGCATTTTTTTGGAGGAACTTTTTCATATGTCAGACATATTCTTAGGGTTATATATGAATCTTGTAATGATTAATTACCATAATCAAGAATGCGTTGCATACTAGTGAGCCTCACTTATTAAAGCTCAACGTGATGCTTTAGGCTTCTTGAATAATTTTTTTATTGGGGCCATGTTGACAATAGATACAATAAAGAAAATTCTTTATAGATAATTATATTTGCCAGTTAGTTATTATCATATTTATAATGAGTCGGTAAGAGATACTGACAGCTCTTTTATCGTTATGTCGTTAAGTAAAATGTAGACCGTATATGTGCACATGCATATGTTACACGCTTGGTCATTTTAAGTAGTAGAAAATAGCCATTATTCCTAGCACTTATGGATAAGTCGTATGTATAATGTGTTAAATGTGTAGACAATATCGTTTGTAAAAAAAAATGTGTTGAATGTGTGTGACCAAAAAAAAACGTTGACAGTGTTGATTATTTGGTAGGCATGAAAGTGCAAGTGGGTCAATGTAAATAGTTGTTGCTGCCCACTTTGGAACTTGTTTCCTCATGTGAGGGACACATTTCAGATTTGGAAGAGGGATCAAGCTCACTGGCTTTGGCAACATCAACAAAGTGATCTGAAGTGAAGTCTTGGCAACTTTCCTGTTTCGGTAACCTTGTGGAAAAAAACGTAGTCTTTCATACCACTTCCAACTTCCCACGTTGTCTGTTCTGACTTCTGACCCGCACAGTACACAACCCTAAACCCTAATATGTATAAGGGTGATGAGAGAACAGTGCTACTGCTAAGGCTACTATCGTGAGGCACTGAGGCGCCGAGTATTTGTTTATGTGGTAATCGATCTCAAATTCTGAATCATACTTTGATTTAAGTATTTGTTTAGGTCAGACTTTATATACAGTTTAGCTTCGTGGTTAGACTTTTGAATGTCTTATGACTCCTATCCCTAGTTGGCCACCTTAGTTCAGAGGTTAGAATTATAGCCAGAGTTTCAATTGTTGCAGACATAATCTAGTGCATTCGTTTTGATTGGAATAATAAATTGTTGATGGCATCGATATTAATATAATGAAAGATGTCGTTAAAGTATATAGTTTCATTTAAATTAGCATGCTCAGCTACATACTCTTTATTTTAAAAAGCACTAGCCATCACTACAATTGCATTTAAAAAGGCACTAGTCATAAGATTACGATCCATGTTTTTAGATAACTTTCTTAACTTCAATTTTTTCAGTACAACGATAGCATTAGTGGGTTAAATAGTTGTTAAATACATGAGTTAACGTTGAATTTAGTTATTCTTAATCTTCGCAGTTCACATAGTTAGTACCACTTAGCAATAATAGACAGAAATTCACCTTTTGCTTGCCACACTAGTCTTATTCAATATTACTTTTTTATTTCACTACTGTTTATAGAACCAAATATGTCCAACCTTATATTTAGACCTGTGTAGGTAATTCAACTTCACAAGCATCTATTTGTTTTACGTTCGTTTTCCCTGAATGAAATCAATCTTACAAACATTTCTGTCATTACAAAGAGGATTCTGAAGTTTCTGGTTTGCACCCTAAAAAATCATTTTACGTTCTTTCATTTATAATGAAAAAAAAAAACAAAGGAGAGAATAATGGAAGATAACCATTTCGAAGTGCTAAAACAATTCATAACAGATAATAGATTTATTACTTACTTTTCATTATCAAAACATTACTTACTGGATGAATATTATAGTTTTCCACAAATAATACAGAGTGATTATTGGTGAAGACATACAAATATGTGCATAATTTTAAACGACCTTAAATATAGGAAGATTATATTCACACACTTCAAATTACTTCTCTCATACCTTTTTAATTTTTTAATATTTTTTACACACCACTAACACTTGATAGAAAAATATTAAAAAATTAAAAGGGTGTGAGGGAAGTAATTTGGGATGTGATATCCCTAAATATATTGTATAGTTGTATGCATATAAGTATAACGTGAGTTGTAAACACATAAAACTTATAGGGTTACTACCCTAAACATTAGCTTTGTCTTTTAGAAACTTGCATCACATCCTATTCCTTTTACCTCTTTGTTAGGATCCGGAGAATTAATCAATCGTGTTCATTCATTGTACATCGTGCAGTCAATTTTCGTTAGGTATTGTTTATATTCAATTTATAATAATTTCTAATTGCACGATATATGATGAATGGATATGATTAATTGATTCTCTGAATCCCTATAAAGAGGATCAGGAAAGAATCATATTCTAATTCAATTCTGGCCTCGATCAGGCAAGTATCCGTTTGATAATTTAAAAACCCGAATATTCCAATATTCATTATGTCAACGGTACCCACTTGTCTTTATTTATTTTGGAAAATGCCAAAATGGATTAAACTAGCCCACCCTGTATCTATTCTATCCTATATTCTTGTTCTATTAAGAGAAGAGAGCTTGTCAACTTTTTGCCCTTTTTTTTTCTTTGCCCTCACTTTTGAATATACAATGTTGACATGAGGAGGGGAAAATAGTAATTTTGTATCTTTTGACAAAATGACAATCGTATCCCCATTTTTTCTATTTTACCCTCACTTTTGATACATAATATTTACATAAAAATGGCAAAATGGTAATTATCTAATATTAAGAAAAATATGCCCATATTAAGAGATCTCATCATCATTGTCTCATACTCTTTTAAAAATTTTAAAAACTAATCACACTCCTTAATCAAAAACAAAAAAGAAGATGAAATTGTTCACAAACAAAGTGTGTGCTCATCTTCTAGTATCTCTTCATGAAAAGCTCCCATAAAACCAAATAACAACATATTTTATCATGCATATAATGATATCAATTTCCATTATTTCTATTTCAGAGAAAGCACATTAGGAACACAAATCGATAGTTGAGACATCAGTGATCATGAATTTTTCTTTAACTCATTGCGTCTCGAGTTCACAACTGTTCTTATTTTTATTGTAAATTAATCTATCATTTCTAATTATAAAAAGGGAACTTTAACGAAAAGCATCCGGTACTGTTCACTTTAACGAAAAACCACATTTTTACACTAAAAAGTCAATCCTGGTACTATTCACTTTACCCTTTATTTTGTCCTTATCATTAAAACTCAAAGTTTTCAAACCCTTTTCATTAGTTTTCCTTTATAAAAAAGCGATAACTGGATTTGAACACCCTGACTAAAATGACAAGCCAAACGCTTGACAACACCTCCATGCCCTCCATGTCACCTTACAAACTTACCTAAATTAGAAATAACAAAAAATTCCAACACACTTCTTAATTACAAGTGAAAACACATGAATCAAACAAAACTAAAATGTGTTTTCATCTAATGTAAACTTTGTCAAATGTAGCTTTTTGAATATTTTTTTTTCTACATAACAGTTGATTTAGTACTGAAAAATAATCTCACCCATGGATAGATTTCAAACAATCCCTTTTGCTAGTTTTTTTTTTTTTTTTAAACAATCACTTTTGCTTTTGTACTCCGTCTCGTCAATGATTTGCTAGCATCGTTGGCACTAAATACTATCTTGGAGTTGTATTTTCATGTATCCTTCTTGTATTGGTTTGGTTTGTCCACTTGTCTTATATATGTCATACAGTACGTAAAATATACATTTTATTTATCAACACTATCACTTTAACTCAGAAATAGTGCAACATTGTCACTTTAAGTCAGAAAAAAGCACTATTTTAACACGCATATTATGATAATTTTAAGTCATTTATTTAAATGTATATTATCAACATTATCATTTTTACTTAGAAAAAAAAAAAATAACTAATCTTTCACGCATATTATAATAGTTTAATTCTTATATGGGATTAGCCCTTTATAGATTCTCTTGTTTCCAATAGAAATTATAAAAATCTGAATGTCATATGCTTAAGGAGAAGAGAAGAAAATTTCCGTCGCGTAGAAGCTAGCTAAAATAATGAGTTTCTACCAAGAAGAAACCTTGATTAGACATGCTTTGTAGTTGGGAGGACCAGCCACAAAATAAGATTGGTGAATCCATATACACGATCAATATATATATGGAAGCAAGCTGTTACTTACAAAAATGAGATCAAAATTTTCTTTCCATAAAAGACAAAATTCAGCTGCATCAAACCAACATCAGGATTCGTAAAGAAAGAAAATATAAAAGGGAGAATGAATCAGTAATGTGCCATTTCCACTCTTAGATAATAAAGCAATCAATGCAAGTGATATACTATCTTTATATATCCAATAAAGGTAGACATAGAAGACGTATTTATTTGAAAAATCCCCTGCTTTCGCCGCCGCCCCGTTCCCTTCCTCCCATAATTTTTTGCTCCCCTTTCTGTTTCTTTTGTCTTCCTTGTTTCCAGTAACTTTTTTTAGTTTTCTTGAGCTTGTCTCAACCTTTCTGAGATTTGAACTTTTATACCCTTTTCTTTCTCCGTTGCTCCTCATCGTCAATCCTCCCCCGTCGACTTTTGCTATTTGGCCCATCACATGGCTCTCCTCGGTGGCGCACTTTAGCTGTTGAATAGTTGTTAAAGTGCTTTTAGCACAGATTGGTAGGTTTACGAAGTGCTTTTTACGCTGGTGGCTCTCCCACCCTCATTTCTGTTCATCCAGCTTGTTCGTGGGTTCTTCCTCTTGGTGGTGGTGGCTAGGGATACGCAAATATCAATTGGTTATGGGTAACCGCGGTTACCCGTCTATTTAAATTAAACGGTTACTGTTATAGGTAACCGTTTAGATAAATAAACGGTTATGGGTATAACCGTTTACCCGCGAAATTTAAATGGGCGGTTATGGGTATTAACCGCGGTTATAAACAGGTAACCGTTTACCCATTTATTTTATATATTTAAAACTAAAACAAACCATGTTCTCGATCCAATAATACTTAGCGCCTCCTTCTCTCAATAACATTGCTACAAGAATGATGATTCTCATCACCAAGGAATTCGTCAAATTAATTTAAATTCCTTGCGGCTAACCGTGAAATTGACATAAATGTCTTCTAAACAATTTTTGTAACCCAATTATACTTAGCAAATATTATATTTACCTTCATTGGTAACAGTTAAAAATATCATCCGTATACTATTATTTCAATTATTGGAATGGTATAAGGACTTAAAAAATTAAAATACGAAAATGTATGATGAATGTACCTATAACGGTGTTTAATTGTAAAAAAAAAAAAATTATGACAATTTTTTTTTTAATTTTCAAGTCGTTAAAAAACATGTAGACAGGTGAAAAAAGGGTAAGGGTAAAAAAAAAGATAAACGAGTTAAAAAGGGTAAATGGGTAAACGGGTATTAAATGGTTACGGTTAAATGGGTATGCAGTTATGGGTATGGTTAACCGTTTATAAACGGTTATAGGTATCGGTATAACCATTTAGGCAATTACCCAATGGGTAAACGGTTATACGGGTATGAGCATAAACGGTTATGGGTAAATAACCGTGATTACCCGCCAGCCATAACCGTTGCCCATCCCTAGTGGTGGCAGATCGACGATTGCAGCGCAACTGCTGTGGTGGAGGCAGTAGTTTTCCAGATGCAGGGATTTTGTTGTTGTAGGCTTGCTCTTTTTGGGTATTTTTGTTGTAATTTCTTTTGGACCATGCTTTTATTTGGACTGCCTTTGAGCTTTCTATTTTATGTAAAAGTGTTTTTGGTTAACGAAGGTTTATAGTTTGATCAAAAAAATGGGAACTATAATTAGCACTCAAAATATCTCATTCACACTCCTCACAAGTGTAAGTACATTGAATACTTTAATTGAGGAATTTGGACTAACAATCAAGGAATTTGGACTACTTTAATTGAATATGGCTCCTCACTAATCCATGTTGTTGTCACACCTTATACAAATCAAGGGATTTAGATCTCTCTCTATCTTTTGAATGGTCCGGAGATCTGATTCTTAGACTCTGAACAATGATTCGGAGAAGATCTCCACTCATTATCATTTGGTTGATGATTGACACTTACGTATGGGAACCATGGCATACCTAATTTTTTTTTTTTTTTATGGGATGTATTTAATTATCGATCCGCATATAAATCTCCAAGTTTACCCTATTGGTCCATTCAATATCATTCACGTGAGTCAGCCAATCCAAACAAAAGGAAGCACCATATTCTATGCAGTACTCGTATGGGAGAGGGAGAAATCTATTTTTCATATACTTATAAGTAGTTGAACTAATTTATAGGAAACTATTATTAGCACTCTAAAAGTTTCATTATACACTCCTCACAAGTGTAATTTTCTTACTAATTATAGAAAGTTTGAAGTGTAAAATGAGATTTTAGAGTATTATTAACAATTCCCTTTTTATATCCTTAATTGATTTTCTAATGGAATCTTAATTTTCATCAAATTTTGACTTTTTCTATGTTTTTTTTTTTTTTATGTAGACTACTTGTCTTCAAGTGATTTTTGAAAATTCGAGCGAAAAGACTCAAGTTTGAAATCTTTTACTACTTATAAGCACTTTTAATTTCTTTTATCAAACATTTACCGATTTACATAAATACTTTAAATTATCTAAAAGTGTTTTTAGCTGTTTTATAAAGGACTTTCCAACTTGCCCTATATCACTTGAGATTGAAGAGTAATGACATGATATTTTGCATTTTTATATGATTGTTACTTTTGTTAAGACTGCAGAAAAATCTTGAGGAAGAAGACTTAGAATTCAGAAGAAACTCAGCGAAGAAGAGAGAGAGAGGGAGAAAGAGAGAGAGAGAGAGAGAGAGAGAGAGAGAGAGAGAGAGAATCAAGCTTAGAGAGAAGAAAAGTTTGTTGTATTTCTTGACAGTGAAGTAACAAATTTACAAAGTCTGTTATATAGTTTTTATAAAGCTTTTTTCACTAAGCTAAAGACTAGCTACCTTATAACAACCTATGTTATCTCTTCATAAGTGTCACTCAATTTAACCATTGATTCATCTTCCACATGGATATTGGTTTTCTTCACTTCACTATTCTTACATCCCCCCTCAATCTCATGTTTGAGTGAGCTGAGCATGAGATTGCCACAATGCAACTGAAACAATGGTGCAGACAATCCTTTGGTTAATATATCAGCTAATTGATATGATGAACATACATGTTGAATTTGGAGATCTCCCATTGTTACCCTTTCTCTGTCAAAATGATAGTCGATTTCAATATGTTTGGATTTGGCATGGAAAACTGGATTTGTAGATAGTGTTATAGCCGAGACATTGTCACAATGAATCATGGGTGGCAATATTAATGAAATGTGAAGATCATAAAACAAATGCCTTATCCAGGCAAGCTCAGCAGCAGTGATGGCAAGAGTTTTATACTTAGCCTATGTTGAAGACCTGGAAACAATGTGTTGCTTCTTTGAAGCCCACAAACATGAAATTGGATTTGAACTAAGAAAGACAATGAAAACAGAGGTAAACCTTCTATCATTAGGATTTCTCGCCCAATCTGCATCACTATATGATTGCAGATAAACAGGTCCTGATTGAAATTGAATTCCATACTCTGAAGTGCCTTTGAGATACCTGATTGTTCTCTTTACTGCAATAACATGTGACTCAATGGGATTATGCATGAATTGACAAGCTTGATTGACTGAGAAAGCTATGTCAGGTCTAGTGAAAGTGAGATATTGCAATGCTCCACCAATGTTTTTGTATTGCTCAGGGCTAAGATAAAGTTTTCCATCATCTTTGAGTCCATTTAAACTGAGCTTCCAATGGTAGAATCAATCGAATTGTTGTTGCTTTAACCACTAGAATTAATGTCTCACTATAGTCTATGCCTTCTTCTTGACTATACCTCTTTGCACAAGTTTTGCTTTGTATCTGGATATCAACCCATCTGCATTCCTTTTTATTATGTACACCCACTTACAACCAACAAGGTTTTTATGCTTGGGAAGAGGAACAATGGACCATGTGTTTTGAGAATGGAGAGCATCAATTTCCTCTTGCATTGCAAATTGCCACTCTGGTATTTTTACAGCTGCTTTGAATGTTCTTGGTTCTGTTGGTGTGGAATTTGCAGCCATTGAAGCAACATAGGCCTTTCATTTGATAATTCCACTCTTTGACCTTGTTTGCATTGGATAAATTCATATGGATTGGTAGAACAACAATGAGTTGTTCTTGTTGGAAATCATGATCAACAGGGATAGGGAACTGTGTACTTTCAAACTGGTAAGGTTCTGTTATTAGTGAGATTGAATTTGTATCTGAATTATGTAACATGGGTGTTTGAATAGAATCTGAGGCAATACATGATTGTGTTTCCAAGAACTCTTAGGCTATAGATGCAATGAAGGATTATGTGGCACTCAATGATGTTTGATTCAAGAATTATAAAGCTTAAGATGAGGATGAATGCATATGAGATGAGGGTAATGTGACCTAATTATGCAGAGAAACTGATGGTATTGATGGTGCAGATAAATGCAGTGATGAAATGGATAATGGTTTTGAGATTTGATGTTTAACATATGACAATTTTCAATATGGGAACTGTGTTTCATCAAAAAGCACATGTCTAGAGATATAAATCTTATTTGTACTCTTATCTAGACATATAAAACCTTTGTAGTTTTCTACATACCCTAAAAAGATACAAGTTGTTGTTTTTTGTTGTAGTTTAGAACTGATATATGGCTTCAGTAAAGGGTAGCACATCCAAAGACTTTCATATGTGTAAGATCTGGAAATTTTCCCATTAACAACTTGTAAGGAGATTGCATCTTTAATGTAACACAGGGCATTCTATTAATCAAATATATGGTTGTAGAACAAGCAAAGAACCAAAACTTGGATGGAAGTTTAGCTGCTTGCATTAATTAATGTGATAGCGATTTCTAAAATGCGCAAGTGTTTCCTCTCTATTAAGCCATTTTGTTCTGGGGTATATGGGCAAGATTTCTGATGAAAAATTCATTTTGATGCCAGAAAATTTTGAAACTGGTGACTGGTATATTCATCACCATCATCACTTTGAAATGTTTTAGCAGTTGCAGAAAACTGAGTACTAAGAAAAGTATGAAACTTAACAAATATTGCAAAAACTTCAGCTTTATTATTCATTGGAAAAATCCAGGTGTATCTAGTAGATTCATCAATGAAACTAACATAGTACCTAGACCCTTCAAATGACAACACTGGGCCAGGTCCCCATACATGACTATAAATCACTTCTAATGGGTTTACAGATTTATTTGCAGAAAAAGGGAAAGATAATTTTGTAAATTTGCCTTCTAAACAAGGTGTACAAATGGTTTGAGAAGAGTCTGTGGATGTAGCAGCCTTAGTGTGTTGTAGCATTACTTTGCAGAAGTAATTGCATTTGATGGATGCCCTAATCTTTGATGCCATAAGCTTGTATTAACAAGTTTGGCTAGGTAGCATGCTAGTGCATTTGATGCAGGTAATGTCTTCTGTGGAGAATGAAATGTAATAAGGTAATAACCAGCTTTACATAGTCCCTTGAGAAGTATTTTTCCTGTGATTTTGTCCTGAACCCAAAAAGAAATATCATCACACATGAATCTACATTTGTTATCTTTGTAGAGTATTATATATATAGTAGGTGTTGTGAGAGTTTAGGAACATGCAACACATTTTTCAATGTAAAAGTGTGACTAGAAGCTTGCAGCTTTGATGTATCAATGCTAGAAGTTGTCAAACCTGCACCACTTGCAGTGGTTATGGTATGAGTGCCTTGATATGGAGTAGCCAAATCTAGATTTGCAAGTCTTAAGGTCATGTAAGATATGGCACCAATATCTACAGCCCAAAACTGTTCAGGTGGTGCAGAAGGATTGTAACTTGCTTGCATTGCAATGAGATTGACTGAGGGTGGTCTTCCTTGGTATGCAAAATTGTTTCTGTGGTAGCACTAAGTAGTTGAATGCCAAAACTTCCAACAGATTTGGCATTATATAATTGTACCATTTCCAGTAGATGTTGTATTGTGCCTTTGAAAACAATCTACAGCCACATGACCTTTTTTCTTGCAGATTTGACGAGTAGGAATCTCATTTGGATGATCAGGACATGTATGTTGGAATGGTTTTGGAGCACCAAGAATTCCAGGGCTTGAGTTGTATGATGGAAAGTGAAATCTGAGGCTATTGTTGTACTAAAACCTGCCTCTTCCTTTTCTTCTATAGTTAGACCCTTTATATCCATTAGAATGAAATGAATTACCATTGAAATTTTCAGAGCCATATTGGGAAGATGATACCTGACCAAAATTAAGCCCATTGGAACTAATCCCTCCATTGTGATTGTAGCCTTGACTTGAGGATCCTATATCAAAGCCCTGGGATTGAGATGGAATTTGTTCAAGACCAAGAGCTTTTCCTTTTGCTGACTGAGTACTTGCAACCATTGCAGATCCAAAATTCACAGAAGACTCACAAGACTGTCCAATTATAGCTTCCTTAGCAAGAAGATGTGATCTAAACTCTTTCAATGAAATCCCATTTTCTCTTCCTCAAACAACACATCAAAATGGATTGTAATCAGCAGATAATCCTTTAAGAGCAAGAATGATTATGTCATCATCTTCAAATAAGACACCAGCTGCGGCAAGATGATCTCTTGCATCTTTGATTTTCTGTAGATAAACAGATATGAAATCAGACCATTTTTGAATATTTTGTAGCTTTGTCTTCATTTGAAAGATTATGGCTTTTGTGACTATAGAGAGTTGTCCTTTGAGACTTGTCCACATTGCATGAGAACTGGTACTTCCAAGAATGCAGGAAATCGCAGTGGATGTCAAAGTAGCTATGAGAAGTTGCATAAGAGCACGATCATGCATTTTCCAGACTTGATAGGCATCTGTTTCAATTCCTTCAAGATTTGCCTCATCAAGAAACCTCAGTGGTCATTTCTTGGACCCATGAACAAAACCAAGAATGCCATGACTCTCTAGCAAAAGACTGATTTGAAAACTCCATGCAAGATAGTTAGAGTCATCCAATTTCACTGTAACCGAAGGTGATACAGTAGTAATAAGATTTGTAATGGGTGACTACACAATTTGCAATAGTGCCGCAATGACCATTGTTGAAGCAGTAAGAGAGTTCTTCACTTTGACGTTTATCAAACAGGTAACGTGCATTGTTCTATCAATCAAGTATCTTCAAGGTTGGGAATTTGATAAACCTAGAAAAAAACACAGAGAATCAGCAAATCAAAGGGTTGAGAAGAGAAATATTTGTTGAAGAGAGTATACAGAAGCGTTGGATCCACCTATGAAGAGGATACCATGTTAAGACTACAGAAAAATCTTGAGGAAGGAAACTTAGAATTCAAAAGAAACTTAGTGAAGAAGAAAGAGAGGGGGAGAGAGAGAGAGAGAGAGAGAGAGAGAGAGAGAATTAAGCTTAGAGAGAAGAAAAGTTTGTTATATTTCTTGACGGTGAAGTAACAGATTTACAAAGTCTGTTATATAGTTTTTACAAAGCTTTTTCACTAAGCTAAAGACTAACTACTTTATAATAACCTATGTTATCTCTTGACAAGTGTCACTCAATTTAACCATTGATTCATCTTCCACATGGATATTGGTTTTCTTCACTTCACTATTCTTACAATTGTTTCAGTGATTTTCTTCGAGTTTGAGTTATGGACTTCACCGGACCCATCAAAGAGCCTTCTTCGTGCAAGGGAAGTGATCAAGTCTATAGAGAGGGAAAAGACCTTTTGGCCCTTCTAATGTTGAATACTTGCTAAGGGGTTCACTTAGAAGTCCCAATTTGATTCCCCTGAATATTGACTTCAATCCCACTTTTCTCCTTGAATTAATTTTACAGAGTGACCTTAATTAATTTTACTTTCATTAGCCTTGAATTTGTAACTCATACTATTTCGTTATTGTCATTACATGTTTTCTTCATTATCATTACTTGTTTTCTTCAATAGTTTGGAGTACTCAATTGTACGGAAAATGAACAATCAAAATTAAAATTGAGAAGACAATATTTTTCTACTCACCATAACCTTAAATCATTTAGAAGAAGGAGAGATGGGGATATGTGGGTGTGAGATGGGTATGAGAAACAAAGAGTTTTTTGCAGACGGAAGAGCAACACGACATGGGGGAGGAAGAAGAAAAGAAAGGAGAAATAGAAAGAGAAGGCACACCTTTTTAATGAATAAAGTTTTGCATGACAAACCAATTCATTAGGCAATCTAACAAAGCCGAGTGGTTTTTTTTTTTACAGGAAATTGTGGACCTTTGCCGAATAGTTGACAAACCTAGCCCAACAAAACATATCGTCAAGTGATGTACCTTAAGTCAATGAACTTCAATTTCGTTGGGCAAATGCTCACACAATACTCCCCAATTTTTTCCCTTGGCGCCAAAACATTGTCCGACGAATGTTATCTTGTGATGCAAAAGTTCTTCGTCACGCAAATCCTCTACTAAAACCCTAAATATTAACTAAGTTTGCCCAACAACTTTTTTTTGTCAAATAAAATCACTTGACCCGACGAAATGTGGTTAGCCGTGCAAAATATAGTCTAACACATGGTATTTTCTGATATGAGACCCAATCCTAATTTTTCCTTTTAAAAATATATTTTAACTTTTATTATTATAAAAGAGCAATTTGTATTTCAATTTTGTATATAATTTGTTCCAACTCCACGTTTTTGTTTTGTAGCAATCCTAGAATTGTGTTTTGTGCATGTTCACTTACATGGAAGCCTTACCAGAAAATAGGGGTCGCTTTACAAATTGTTGCCCGATTTGATGAATTTTTCAGTTGGCCGAGCAAAGCAGGTATTCAAGGTTTATTCAAACCCTTTATGAGATGGAACACGATTGTAGGGTAAGGTAATATTCATTGAGCAAGTTTTTGCACCAAGAGAAATAAAATGGCGTGCAATACTTGAAGGTTTGTGCAACGACAAATTGGTTCGTCAGCTAGGTCATCTTTACCCAACAGACAAATTCATCAGCTTACTATTTCACTTCGTCACTCAAAGGCTCGATTAGGTCGTAGGCTAATTACGTTTTAAGGTTTAGGGTTTAGGGCAGCCAACCTTTCCTGATGAACTTCCATCAAACTGCCTCTACTATTTGCTTCAATGATGGAGGTCTAGGGAGTAGTATTGATGGGTCATATTAGAGGAGTAAGTGAGAGAAGAGGAAGGAACGTGGTAGCCAATTGTGGAGGTTCAAAATGCACATCTATAAGATTTCTAATGGTATTAGATCTAGCAGTTGGGGATATAAACACCCATTCATACTCCATTTTTTAGTTCACCCAAATCCATTGTTATGGTAAAATCTAATTCCTCTATAAAATTCAAAATTTCTCTTCTTTTCTCAGTTCTTTTTTTAATGGATCGCAAAGCTTTAAACCCTACGACTGAAAAATTAATTTCAAGAATCCAATTGTCAAACATGTTTCCATATAGTTCGAGATCTCCTACGTCAAAAATCACCCAAAACAAATATGCGGAGATTATGTAACGAGACAAAATCATCCGACGGTTAGAAACAAAAAATCACGATTAATTGTCGTTTTAACTCCAATTTTGTTGATTTTTTACAAATACAATCCTTAACAATAGAAGAATACGATGATCGAACCCAATCATCAATTTAAAATATTTACACTAGTGGATACAACAAAAGCTTACATTCTACTAATGGAAGTATAGAATAAACCCTAACTGTTTTGGAATCCATTCGATTGACGAGACATGCATTCTACAAAACTAGTTTCTAATCTCCTATGCCAAAAAATTCTACATATTAGTTAACGGGGCAAAATCATTCAACGGTTAGAAACAAAAATTCATGATTTAACTGTCATTTTAACTCCGATTTTGTTGATTTTTATAAATACAATCCTCAACCCTTGAAGAGTACGATGAATGAACCCGATCATCAATTTAAATATTTACACTAGTGGATACAACAAAATCTTATATTTTACTTAATGAAAGTATATAATAAACTCTAAATGTTATGAAATTCATTCTTTTGATGAGGCATGCATTTTACAAAAACTAATTTCCACGATCCTACTGTCAAACAAGTTTGCATATACTTTGAGATCCCCTACCCCAAAAATCACTCAACAAAAACGTTCAAAGATTAGGTAACAGGACAAAATCATTTGATGGTTAGAATTGAAAAATCAGGATTTAACAGTCATTTTAACTATGATTTTGTTGATTGTTTACAAGATCCCAAATTGAGAGTAGCATAACACTAAATTGACCTAATCATCAAATTTGATGATTTTTTTAACCGTTTGAAATTATTGTTCAAAATGTGAGAATTTTTTGTTTAATTTGCCCAACGGAATTTGTAATTTCATCAGGCCAAGTAAAAAAATTCCCACCAATTTTTTACCAAAAATTCAAATTTTTCCCAAAAGTCAACTAACTTGACTAAGTGTTCCAAAAATTCGTCGAGCAACCTTTATTTTCCACCAGTTATATGAAATTGTAGGAAATTCATGCCCGACGAATTTTGAGGGTTTTCAATAAGTGTCATAATTTTAAAAGCTTGTCCGACAAACCTTTTGTAAGGCAGAGGTTTAAAATGTTATAACCCCTAGATCCTTCTTTATTTTTTTTCCTCCTCGCGCCCTGAGACCTCTCAACTCATTGCACTCTTTCTCAAATCCTCGTCTCTCTCTTTTTCAACCCTCATCTCTTAAATGTCTTTCTCTCCCTATCCCAACCCTCAACTCCCATCTCTCGTATCTCTCTCTCTCTCTCTGAACCCTCAATTGTAAGTCCATTTTTCTCTCTCCCTATTTTTATGTTATTTTATTTTTATTTTGATATTGTTCGGATTGGATTATGTTATGATTAGTGGATTTCGAATATATTGTGAATGATTATGTTGTGAAAAATTTGGAATATGTTATGATTTGTGGGTAGGGTTGGTACGGTGGTGGTCATGGGGTAAACACGGTGGTGGTGGGAAATTTGTGGGAGGTACGGGTAGTGGGGTGGGCATGGTGGCGGTGGCGGTGGGGTGGGTACATTCATGGTGGGAAATTGGTGGGAGGGACCGGGGAGTGGGAAAATGTTTAAATTTGTGAAATTGTTTAAATTCGGAAAATATTTTAAATTTGTGAAATTTGTAGAAAATTTATGAAAATATATGAAATTTGTAGGAAAATAAGACAATTTTGTGAAATTGTAGTAATGTTATGAAAGTTTTTGGGGAAAATGTTTAAATTTGGTAAAATTTCAGAAATATGTAAAATTGTAGAAGTTTATGAAAACTTGTGAAATTTGTAGGACAACAGAAAAAATTTATGAAATTGTAGAAATATGTGAAATTGTACCAAAGTTATAGAAATTTTTCGAATTTTGTAGGAAAATGTTTAAATTTGGTAAAATTTAGAAATATGTGAAATTGTAGGAAATTTATGAAAAGTTGGGAAATTGTAGAAAAATAGGAAAATTTTGTGAAATTGTAGAAAATTTATGAAAATATGTGAAGTGGATTTCAAATATATGTGAATGATTATGTTGTGAAAATTTTGGAATATGTTATGATTTGTGGGTACGGTGTGTACGGTGGTGGTCATGGGGTAGACCTAGTGGTGGTGGGGTGGGTAGAATGGTGGTGGGAAATTTGTGGGAGGTACGGGTAGTGGGGTGGGCACGATGGTGGTGGCGTGGGTACATTCATGGTGGGAAATTGGTGGGAGGGACCAGGGAGTGGGAAAATGTTTAAATTTGTGAAATTGTTTAAATTCGGAAAATATTTTAAATTTGTGAAATTTGTAGAAAATTTATGAAATTTGTGAAATTTGTAGGAAAATAATACAATTTCGTGAAATTGTAGTAATGTTATGAAAGTTTTTGGGGAAAATGTTTAAATTTGGTAAAATTTCATAAATATGTAAAATTGTTAGAAGTTTATGAAAACTTGTGAAATTTGAAGGACAATATAAAAATTTTATGAAATTGTAGAAATATGTGAAATTGTACCAAAGTTATAGAAATTTTTTGAATTTTGTAGGAAAATGTTTAAATTTGGTAAATTTTAGAAATATGTGAAATTGTAGGGAAAATAGGAAAATTTTGTGAAATTTATGAAAATTTGTTAAATTTGTATGAAAATAGGAAAATTTTGTGAAACTATAGAAATATGTTAATTGTAGTAAAGTTATGAGAATTTGTAAAATTTGTAGGAAAATATTTAAATTTATGATTTTTTTTATCAAATGTCTTCGTGCCTAATAACTGGTGGCCCCTGCTTTGCCTCGGCCTTTGCCTAGATGGAGCGGTCAACCTCTAACACCACCCAAGCAGCCAGCGGGATTAGGAGGTCAATTTCAAGTTGTCCAGTTCTGCCTCATTTGGGATAGGTGGCCCAATCGGTCAAGCGCCCTTACAGCCGGAGACGCCACGAGCATATGGCAACCCCAGCCCTAGAGCCATCATACATTTCTTAGGGCAGCCCCAGGTGGGGGGATTGAGCCCCACCAGGCCAATAAGCAAAAAAATTGGGATATTTGTAGGGGTTGCCAAGTAACCAAATCACCCACAAAAGCGGATCAAAATTGTTTACCTTCCTAGTCAACGACGAGCAAGTGACAAAGGCAACGGTTTGTTGACTCACGATATGGGTGCCATTATCAGCATCATGTGCCCCATAGTCGCCGATTCCTGAAAAACGCATAGCCCCTAGGTCTGCGCTAAGATGGACAAACTTCTTTTCGTAAGTAAACAACTTTCTTAATTCATTAGTTATTTTTATTTAATGTGGCTTTAAACTAAAAAAAATTGATTTTTTTCTTTTAGGAATTTCAGGCCAACTTCAAGTGTGACATAGCGGACAAGGCTTGTGTCAAGTACATAGACTGAGTGTAGAATGAGTGGTATAAAGAGTGGAAGTGAATTGCATAAGTATTACCAGACTTGTGTGTCGCTTGAGACAGCTCCTAACGATCCACCCTAGGACTTGCGCGTCACCGTACCTTCATCACTTCGTTCTCGACCCATGTCTTACTAAGTCGAGGAACAGCGAGCAAGTGGTTCGCATTTTTCACATGCCAATTATGGCAACAAGGTCGCTAACGACATTTTTGTAAGTATTCATTTCTATGTTTTAAATTTAATTGTAAATTTTATTAAAATAAATTAAGTTTAAATTATGATCAACAATCTTAATTGGTTTTTTTTTTTTTGTAGGCTTCTATGATGCAGAAGAATGACCAAACATGCCTACGGAGGAGCTAACACCTAATCCTGAGGTGTCTGGACAGTTGCTGATGGACAAGTTTAGATGATGAAAAGGCAAGAAATTTCACGGCCTAGGAGCGTGTCGTGTTTGGGAACTCAATGTGTCTTCTTCTTCAGCGAGCTCTAATCATGTGACTGAGACATGTTCCAGACTTTAGCAGGTGAAGATGGAGATAGCACACAAAAAAGAAGAAGTTGAGAGTCAAAGAGAAGAAGCGGAGCGCATGAGAGAAGTTGTTGCGCTCAACCGAGAATTAGTGCGCTTGTACTTTGCTAGGATAGCTCAATCCTTGTCAGCTTCTGGCATCAGCATTCCCGAGCCCCGAGCAACATTCAGGAGCCATTCCCCCAGTCACATCAGTACCCACCCTAGTAGTTTACTTTTAATTCTTTAGTTTTTTCTAATATAATTGTACGAAAAATTTTGTTTTAAGGAATTTTGCACAAGTACCACCTAAACTTGAAAGCATGTGTGCAAATACCACCTCTACTTTCAATTTTGTATTTTTACCACTTGAACTTTATCAACTGTTGGAATCTACCACCTACTGTTACTTTCCATCCATTTTGTTATTAAAACATATCATTTGTGGGGGCATTTTTGTCATATCAACCACCTAAACATATCTACCACCTATGTTTAATGAAGCACAAGTTTTGGTATCTAGTATATGCCTAATTTCCTAGAACTTATTTGTTATAGTTGATGAAGCACAAGTTTACTATGGGTGATTTATGTTATTTTTAAACTTTATGGAATTACAAAAGTCATGAATATATCGTTATGATGAAAAAACTAGTTTTACATGCCACGAAAAACACCGGAAAGTCATCATTTCCGCACCACACCAATTATTTTACCGCCTCTAAGATGGGCAGCAACCAGAATTTTGGCTCACATGTTGTCCCCTAATTTGCACAGTTGGAGGTCTGACATTGTTCATCAATTGGCTTGCCATCCCGCAAGTAAAATGTTTTAGAACTATGCAATCATAATTATAGCATACTCAACGAATTTATGCGAAAATCTATTAATTTTTACAAAATTGGGGGCTTGACTTATGCGTCTAATTTTGGCGCCATACTGACTTGGACATTTTTATTTAGGAGCTATTTTATTCTAACCAGCCCTGTGAAGTTAATTGACGAAAATAACTCGACAAGTGACATGCTTTAACAACAAAATTGATGGAAAGTAACGGTAGGTGGTATTCCAACAACTAAGAGAGTTCAAGTGGTAAAAAACTACAATTAAAAGTTCAAGTGGTATTGGCACACATGCTTTTAAATTCAGGTGGTACTTGCACAAAATTCCCTTTATATTAAATGTAATTGAATAAATTTTTTAAAGTTGTCATTAATTATAGCTCTTTTAATTGATATAATTAGAATTAAATAAATTATTTATTATAAATATTTTTTTTTAAATTGAAAATTGTTAGCCTAACAAATTGTTTCATCGAGCAAACCTTATATTATTTTTTAAATTTTGGTTTCTTAAAGTTGGCTCGACAACTTTTTTGTCGGGTAAAGTTTATAACATTATTTAAATCTATTCCGGGCAAAGAAATATGTTTGTCTTGTAAGATTATTTCGTCGGGTCAATATAGATAACACACATTTGTCCGACAACTTTATTCTTCAGAAAAATGCCATTTAGCCCAATGTAATAGAAATTTCGTTGGTTAAGACTTCGAGCTACAGGTTTTGCCCGACTAATCTTTTCTGACAAAGCACCATCGGCTAAATATTATGCCGAAACCAGTTTTGACCTGACAAAACGTTTCCGTTTGGCAAGGTGGTTTTTTTTTTTTTTTTTTTTTTTTGTAGTGTGAGATCAAATCCTGAAAGGAACATATATTTTGAATTTAAGAGGAGTTTGCTCTTAGTTGATTAAGTTTGCTTCAATCATAATAATCACTCATATTTTTCGTTTCTTCGTATAGTTATCTTTTATATCAAAGTAGAATTCTCTCATGTTCAAATTTCCCTTCTTTCTTTCCCTCCACTCTCTCAGTTTTTTATTTTTATTTTTTACTTTCTTTCAATATAAAGAGCCAACATAAAATATTAACATGATTTAATTGTAATTATTTAAATAAAAGAAGATTGAAGAGGAGAAAAATTTAGAAAATAAAGAATCCTACTCCTCTATCTCTTTTTACCTAAAATTTGTAACTCTTTCGACGTCTTTTTATGTTATTTGATAAGTAAATGGTTGGATTTGACATAAAAGGACAAGTGTAGGTTGGAGATCTTAATTGACAGATGAAAGGGTAGTCTGGTAGTGGTGGGTCTAGTTGGATGCTGACCATCGTCCACCAAAAGTTACTTAGTTTTAAAATATTTGGTAAGTTAATATACAGAAGCAAGAAAACCAAATATAAGAAATAATTTTTCTCGATGCTTCCATTTTGAGGCCATTCTAACTGTAAGCTTCTACAAGTGAGAGAGAGACTTTTTTCAAGGCATACTTGTAATTGAAATTCTCTATAAGACATCACGTCTATTGTTCTAATTCTGATTTACTAGTTCTAACTTTAACATTTCAAAAATCATTATAGCATTTTTGCCAAGCAACTGTTTCATATGTCAAACATATTCTTCGGGCAATGAATCCTGTACTAATTAATTACTAAGATCACTAATCCTTTGCATACAAGTAGGTCCCACTCATTAAAGCTCAGTACGATGCTTTGGGTATATTGAATAAACAATTTATCAAATTCTTGTTGACGAAGTATTCAATAAAAAAAAATTCGTTATTGATAATTATATATTTCAATTAGTTATTATCAAATTTACAATGAGTCTATAAAAGATAATGACAGCTCGTCTATCATTATGTAGTTAAGTAAAATGCAAATTGTATATTTGCCATGCATATGTTACTTTTACATAGGGCAAGTTATCTCATGTGCTTTGTCATTTTAGGAGGTGGATTGTCTACCCTCCCATTTCCATACTTTGCCCATGCCCTCCTATTTGTGTGATTACGGTTAAGCCACGTTAACATTTTATATTCCTATTAATTTTTGTTTTATTATTTCTATAAAAAATTAATATAAAATGTTAATTTGGTTTAACCGTGACCACACATCACTAGAGGATATGAGAAGAGTATGGAAATAGGAGGGCAAATAATCCACCTTCGTCATTTTAAGTGTATAAAGATCCATGATCCCCACCACTTGTGGATATGTTCTATGTATAGTGTGCTGGATGTGGTTGGCCAAAAAAAAGTGTTGAATGTTGATCAGTGGTTATTTGGTGGGCATGAAAGTGCAAGTGGGTCTGTATAGACGTACCAACTTTGGAACTTGTTTCCTCATGCGAGGGACAAATTTCAGACTTAGGGAATCAAAGGTCGCCCAGGTCCCTTGGCAACATCAACAGAGTGAAGTCATGTTAACTTTCCCCTTTTGGTAACCTTGTCCTTTGGAAAAATAAAAAATGCAGTCTTTTCATACCACTTCCGACTTCCCACGTTGTCTGTTCTGACTTCTGACCAGCACAAAACAACCCCAAACCCTAATATATATATATATATATATATATATATATATATATAAACGTGATGAGAGAACAGTGCTACTGCTAGTGCTACTACCGTGATGCGCCTATATATAGTATTTGTGTATGTGGTAATATCTCAAATTCTCAATCATAAATACTTGATTTAAGTTTTTTTTTTTTTTTGGATGTGCTTTCTTTTATACACCTGGATAGTATTTGTTTAGGCCAGACTTTATATACAATTTACTCTCATGGGTTGACTTTAAACGTCTTATTCCTTCTTGGCCTCCTTAGTTCAGAGGTTAGGCTTATAGCCAGAGTTTGAATTCGCCTTCCTATATATTTGGCGGCTTCAATTGCTGCAGAAATCATTTATTGCATTCGGTTTGATTGGAAACATATGTTGTTGATGGTGTCGATATTAATATGAGAAAATTGTTATGGTCGAGCACTACTACAATATTAGCTTTAGGTGGCGGATATTAAAAAAATATTGTCAGATAAATTATATCCGACCAATTATTTAATTAGTTGCGGATATTAGAAAATTCCTGTCGGATATAACCGACATAAATTCCTGGTGGATATTTAGTGGCGGATATCAAAAAACTCCTTTAGGTGGCGGATATTAGAAAAATATTGTCAGATAAATTATATCCGACCAATTATTTAATTAGTTGCGGATATTAGAAAATTCTTGTCGGATATAACCGACATAAATTCCTGGCGGATATTTAGTGGCGGATATCAAAAAACTCATGTCGGTTATAATCGACAATATTTTTTAATCTTTTTTTTTATAATATTTTTACAGATTCTAACGGTTTTTAAGTTAATGGTGGCGGTCATAACCGACATAAATTGACTATTTTATTATTTTACTTTTTTTGCGGTTATTATTTTAGTATTCTGGTGGTTATTAAAACCAACAGAAATTAAAATTTTATTATTTTAAAATGTTATATTGATTAAAAATAAATAAAGAAACACATATTTTTATTTTTTTTCCACTTATGACCCTAAAGTCTAATGAACACAATTCCCACGAGCAATAATTTTTCTGAGAGAATAATAACAACAGACTACAATCTGAAGCTCTATCATTTTTGTAATAAGGATTATGCTCCCTCATAGGCAAGCGACAAGATACAAAGAAATTCAAACAATTTTTTTCAATGTGTCACAAAGCACATTGTCTGGCACATAAATACACATGAACATCTGGTGTATTCTAATATGTCTGATTTTATTATTTTAAAATGTTATATTGATTAAAAATAAATAAATAAACACATGTTTTAAATATTTTTTGTTGACTCATGGCCCGATCAGATATAACCGACACGAGCAAACCAAAATTTTGGACGGCCACCAGAACAATCTCTAAATGTTTTTTTTTTTTTTGTAATTTTTTACACATGCTATCTCGGAGTATATACAAACATATTTGATGATTGGATCGTTGAAACTAGTTTCGTAGAATGCATATCCTATCAAATTGATAGATTTAACAAATACTTAAGAGTTAATGTTGTACTTCCATTAAGTATAAAATAAGATTTATCCACTAGTATAAATATTTTAAATTGAAGATCGAATTCATTCATTGCATTCTTATAGGATCGAGGAGTGTAGCTGCAAAAAATCATCAAAATCGGAGCTAAAATAACTGTTAAATAGTGATTTTTCGTTTATAACCATCGAAAACTTTTGCTCCGTTACCTAATCTCTGAATGTTTGTTTTTTGCGATTTTTTGCGTATGCGATCTCGGAGTGTTTTCAAACAAGTTTGACGGTTGGATCGTTGAAAAATGTTTCGTAGAATGCGTATCGCATCCAAACGGTAGATTAAACAAACACTTAGAGTTAATGTTATACTTCCCCATCAAGTATAAAATAAGATTTTGTGGTATCCACTAGTGTAAATATTTTAAATTGAAGATCGAATTCATTCAATGCATTCTTATAGGGTTGAGGAGTGTAGCTGTAAAAATCCATCAAAATCGGAGCTAAAATAACCATTAAATAGTGATTTTTCATTTATAACCATCAAAAACTTTTGCTCCGTTACCTAATCTCTGAATGTTTGTTTTTTGCGATTTTTTACGTATGCGATCTCGGAGTGTGTTCAAACAAGTTTGACGGTTGGATCGTTGAAAAACGTTTCGTAGAATGCGTATCGCATCAAAACGGTAGATTAAACAAACACTTAGAGTTAATGTTATACTTCCCCATCAAGTATAAAATAAGATTTTGTGGTATCCACTAGTGTACATATTTTAAATTGAAGATCGAATTCGTTCAATGCATTCTCATAGGGTTGAGGAGTGTAGCTGTAAAAATCCATCAAAATCGAAGCTAAAATAACCGTTAAATAGGAGCTAAAATATGCATATCTCCGTTAAATTTGCCTAAATTTTGAAGTGGGAAAAGTAATTTGTGCTAAATTTTTATTTATGTTTTTCAAGTATTGATTAGACAATACTTAGTTTGTGTAATGACATTTTCATTGTACAATTATCTTTTTATTTCTTTATTGCATATTTTACATGGGTATCTATTAAACCAAACAATTATTTATTTAATTTTTAAAAATGTATTCTATTTAAATACATATTATTTATTTATTTATTAACCCAAAAAATTATTATTTTATTTATTTAAATCGTAACAAAATTTTGGGGGGAATTTAAAATTTTGGGAGGGAATTTTGGGGGGAATTTTGCCGCCATTTGTTTTCTGTCGAAAATTTTCTATCGGTTTATGTTTGAAAAAATGTTTCTGCCTGTTTTAACCGACACAACGTGTAACTTATATTTTGTTAATTCTCATCCGTCAACTACCCACCTACAACCTCCCTCTCTCTCTCCGCTCTCTCTCCTCTCTCTCTCCATCTGCACCGACTCATCACATTTCCAAATCCAAACAAAAAGAGCAACAATATGTTGGCATCAAACCTGCCAAAGAGCACCTTCTTCCCCACCAGTATGTCCCCATCTCCCTCTCCTTCCACATCACATGCAGCATCTCGCAGCTGCAAACAGCGGCGGCGGAAGCAGTGAACGGTCGAGTTTTTGAACGGAATGAGATTTGCCTCGGCCTGCCCAGCAAAGGCAGTATGGCCGCCGACACTCTTGATCTCCTCAAGGACTGCCAGCTGCCCGTCAAACACGTCAATCCTGGCCAATACGTCGCCCAAATCCCACAGGTTCTCTAATTTCACGAAACATCCTTCAAACTTACTTTTTTTTTTTGTGGGAAAAATTAATTTCATTTTCGTGAGCCTCAGTTATTTTTAGGGCTTCCATTTTGCTGAATCGTTCAGATCTTCGCCTCCTCCTTACCAATTTCGTCCCAATTTTCAAATTTTTAGGTGCGATTAGGGTTTCGTTGTTCGCCTTCGGTTCTCAATTCTATGGAATTTTAATTCAATTTTTTGTTTTTGTGTAATTCTGATCTTTTTGTGGTTTCAGTTGGCGTTTTTAGGTGTTGATATAGAGATTTAAAGGGGAAATTTTGAAGGAGATTGTAGATTCGGTATTAGATTATACAAAAAATAAATAAAATCAATTGTAAGTTTGTTTCCCTAATCTCAGTTATTATTTCGGTGTTTGATTTGATTATACAAAACAAAAATTTGACTTTTAATCCGAGAATTGATGCGTAGAAAAATGCTACTTCGTTCGTACTACTAGATCGGAAGAACAGTACAATTGAGAGGCAATAAGAAGTAAAGTTGGGAATTGTAGAGAGTTTGATGGAGATGGGAGCTTTGAACAAATGAAGGAGATTTGAGTGAACTTACAATGCAGAAGAGAGTGAAGAAAAGCGAGAGGCTCTGTTGGTGGCCACTGCTTCTCTGTTTTCTCTCTTCTTTTTGTGTGTGTGATGTGGAAGAATGAATTGGAAGGGGAAGAAATGATTCAGAAAGTGGTTTATATTTTTTATTATTATTAATATATGTTCTGTCGGTTTTATCCGACAAGAATGGTTTTATTTCTTCATTATTAATAAATTCTCTGTCGGTTACATCCGACAAAGTCTTGGCAGTTTTAGTATTTTCTGTCAGTTTTATCCGACAGAAAATTCATTTATTTATCATTATTAATAGATTTTATGTCGGTTATATCCGACACAATTTCTGTCGGTTTTGGACTATTTTTTGTCAGGAAAATTCATTTCCTGACGCTGGCAGATCTGTCGGTTATTATATCCGCCACTGCATCCATTTTCTGTTGGATTTTGCTTAATATCCGACAGTAATATGTGGTTTTTGTCGGTTATTGTAGCGACACTAATAAATGGTTTCTTAGTAGTGGAGTGCCACATTTTCCACTTACATCAAGTATGAAAAATCGGAGTAGGATTCACAAACTTTTGAGAGCTCCACAATTGTATTAAAATTTGCATCCTCAACTACGTACTCTTTACTAACAAAAGGACTAGCCGTATCACTACAATTGTGTTAAACAAGGAAGCACTAGCTATAAGAATACGATCTTTGTTCTCTTTTAACTTTCTTAACTTCGATATTTTTTAGTATAACAACAGCTCGTCTTATTCAATATTACTTATATCACCAAATATGTCCAACCATTTAGACCTCAACGTGTGTGGGTAATTCAACTTCACAAGCATCTATTGTTTTGCTTTTTTTTCCCGGAATGAAGTCAATCATACAAACATTTCTGTCATCATAAAGATGATTTTTATACTGTTTCATTCATAATGAAAATAATGAAAAATAACTATTTTAAAGTGCTAAAACAATTCATAACAATAACAGAGAATATATTTTATACTTACTTTTATTATCCAACCATTACTTACTAGACTCTTCAAAAACCATACTTAATAGATGAATATTTTAGTTTTCCACCAATTATACAAAGTGATTATTGGTGAATACATAGATGTATTTAAGCTGACTAGGATATTGTGCCCTCGCCACATATTAAGTTTAAATCCCCTTCTTCGTGGTTTAGACTTAGATTAAAATATTATTGAATCATTAGAAAGTTTGACTGACACCATACGAGTAAAATTAGAAGAACGAAAGAACATGGAAGTGGAAAGAAATAGGTGGACATGAATTTGTATATTAAGAAAACACAATATACAAATATATGTATAATTTTAAACGATTTTGAATATATATATATTGTATAGTTATAAGTATATTGTATATAGTTGTATACTATAATACTTATAAGGAAAGTATAAGCAGTTGCCTAAACATTAGCATTGTCTTGTAGAAACTTGCATCACTTTTTAATTCAATTCTTAAATATTAGCTTTGTCATGTAGAAACTTGCATCACTTTTTATTAATCATTTCTTGTACAAGTATCCGATTGATATATAATATGAAAAACCAAGTATTCCAATATCCATTATGTCAAAGGTACCCACTTGTGTTTATTTATTTTGGAAAATGCCAAAATGGATTAGACTTAACCCACCCCATATATCTCTTTATGGAAAGCTCCCATAAAACCAAATAACGAGGTATTTTATCATGCATATAATGATATAAATTTCCATTCCTATTTCAAAGAAAGCACATTAGTGTTAAAAAAACAATAGTTGAGGCATCAATGGTCATGACATTTTTTTTCAACTCATTATGTTTTGAGTTCAAAACTTTTATTCTTTTCTTTAGTGTAGATTAGTTAGAATATCACTTCTAAACTGTAGTTTTAAAGAAAAACAATAAATGGATTTGGAGCACCCTGTCTAAAATGACAGGCCCAACGTTTGATACAGCACCTCCATGTCACTTTACAAACTTACCTAAATTGGAGATAACGGACATTTTCAAAACTCTTGTTAATTACAAGTGAGAAACATATGAATCAAACTTACCTCCATGTCATCTAATGCAAACTTCGTCAAATGACTGTAGCTTTTCGATATTTTTTTTTTCTACATAACAGTTGATTTAGTACTGAAAAATAATCTCACCCATTGATGGAATTCAAAGAATCCCTTTTGCTTTTGTATTCCCTCTCGTCAATGATTTGGTAGCATCGTTGGCACTAAATACTATCTTGGAGTTGTATTTTCATATATCCTTCTTTTATTGGTAAGGTTTGTCCACTTATCTTGTATATGTTCTCCATTGCATATAATATACATTTTATTCATCAACATTATCACTTTCATTCAGAAAAAACACTACTCTGACACATAGTTTAAGTCTTATATATGATTAGCACTTTATAGATTATCTTGTTCCCAACGAAATTTAAAGCTTTTTAATTGTTTATCATACAATTATAAAGGTCTGAAAGATAAAATTCTAGGTTTTGATAAAATATTGTTATGTTATTATTCTTAGAGGAATATATGAACTTATATAATTTCCTACAAATTAGGAAACAAGTATCCCAAATATATAAGGATACCAATTACATAATTATATACTCAAAATATCTCTACATTCCTTATTCCCCAAGCTTGACTCACGCAACACTCTCCCTCAAGTTGGTGCATAGATATCACCTAAACCCAACTTGTCCAGTGAGTCCTGAAACACTCTTGCTGACACTGCATGAGTTAACACGTCGGCCAACTGGTCCTCAGATCTTATGTATGGAATTTCAACTAACTTGACATCCAACTTTTCTTTGATAAAATGTCTATCCACCTTATCATGTTTTGTACAATCATGCTGAACCGGATTATTAGCTATTTCTCGCGCAGCCTGATTATCACAATACAATAGCATAGCTCCACGTGGCTTGAACCCAATCTCCGTAAGAAGAATCCTCAACCATAATAACTCACAAATCCCATGTGCCATACCACGATATTCGGCCTTATCTGTTGACCTAACAACCACATTCTGTTTCTTGCTCCTCCAAGTCACAAGATTTCCTGCAACAAATGTAAAGTACCCTAATGTAGAGCGTCTATCAGTAATATTCCCAGCCCAAGCAGCATCAGTGTACCTTTTGACCTCTAAATGCCCATGTTTTTTGAAAATCAATCCTTTTCCAAGTGCTCCTTTCAAATAACTCAATATTCGCATTACTACAGCCATGTGATCCTCACTAGGAGAGTGCATAAATTGACTTACTACACTAACAGCATATGCAATATCGAGTCTAGTGAGAGACAAGTAAATCAACCTTCCTACTAACCTCCGGTATCTCTCCTTGTTTGTTGGGACCTGGTTCGGGTATATCACCAAATGATGATTTTGAACTATAGGTGTTTCTGCTGGTTTACATGCCAACATCCCTGTCTCAGACAAAAGATCCAGAACATACTTCTTCTGAGATAGATAAATACCATCACGGGAACAAGCAACTTCAATTCCCAAGAAGTATTTCAAACCTCCTAAATCTTTCATCTCAAACTCCGTAGATAGATACACTTGTAGTCTCTCCATCTCTTATGTATCATCACATGTGACTACTATATCGTCCACATATATTATCAATAAGGTAACCTTTTCTCCCCTACGTTTGATAAACAAAATGTGATATGCATTTCCTTGTCGGTAACCATACTTCTTCATCGCATCAGTGAATCTTCCAAACCAGGCCCTCGGCGATTGTTTGAGTCCATAAAGAGCTTTTCACAGTCTACACACCTTGCCTATTTTATTCTGCACTTCATACCCAGGTGGAAGCTTCATGTATACTTCTTCTTCTAGGTCTCCGTGTAGAAAAGCATTTTTTACATCAAATTGTTTCAACGGCCAATCAAAATTAGCAGCTAAAGACAAAAGAACCTGTATAGTGTTCATCTTTGCTACCGGAGCAAATGTTTCTTGATAATCTACTCTGAAAGTCTGTGTGTCTCCCTTAGCAACCAACCTTGCCTTGTATTTGTCAATGGTTTCATCTGCTTTGTGTTTGATGGTGAACACCCATTTGCATCCCACTGGTCTTTTTCCTTGGGGTAGTGGCTCCACGCTCCAAGTTCCATTTTTTTTTGTAAAGCCTTCATTTCGACCTCCATTGCTTCTGTCCATCGAGGATCACGCAAGGCTTCTTCCACTTTTGTCGAAATTTTGATTCCATCCATGGTATTCACCAATGCTTGATACTTGGAAGATAGTCGATGCGTAGAAACATACTTTGCAATTGCATATCTCACTTTTCCATCTGGAGAGTACTTGTCAGGAGGTTTCCCACGGTTTTTCCTAGAAGGCAATACATAAGTACTCTCAATGTTAGTCAAATTATGAGCTACATCAGATTGGGACAAACTTACCTCACGGATATCCTCGGGCACATAGGCGGGTACAACTAGAGAGGGATTATTTCTTGAAGTGTTTGGGCTATCCAAACTGTGAGTCAAAAGGCACTGGGCTCAGATTGTGTGTTGGGGTTCTCAGGCGCACCTGCCTGTTCTTCCAAGCTCGGCCTGCCTGCCTCATCTTCCAAACTTGGTAAGCCCAAATTGGGATCACCTATGCTACTGGGCTCATAGTTGCCCATGATGCTGGGCTCACGGCAGTCAATCAAACCCATTGTTGGGTCACGGTTCAAACCCATTGTTGGGTCACGGCAGTTCCCAGTTGGATGAAGGATTCCACTTCCACTACCGCAGGTGTCATGCTCTTGCTGCTGCTCAGTTAGAAGATCAATCCAACTATAATCTTCTGTGCTCATCTCCCCCTGAAGATTATAGTTGGTTTGGTCAGTAAGAAAAAACATCTCATGCTCGGAAAATGTAACATCCATAGTGACGTACATATGCTTGGTAGGAGGGTGATAACACCGGTACCCTTTTTGCTGACCATTAAATCCTAAAAAAATACATCGAACTGCACATGGATCCAACTCACTTCGTTGATTTTTGTGGAGATGCACATAGGCCACACAACCAAGGATACGTGGTGACAAATGAAGGGAAGATGGTAACGTCACATGATCAGCAAAAACTTCCATAGGAGTGCGAAAATTATGCACTCGATAGGGCATTCAGTTTATTAGATAAACGGAGTACCTGACGGCATCCACCCAATAGAAGTGATGAGCATGAGCACCAATAAGGAGTGCTCGAGTGGTTTCCAAAATGTGTCTATTTTTGCGTTCAGCAACACCATTTTGTTGTGGGGTTTGTGGACAGGTAGTCTCATGGAAAATGTCATGCTCATGAAAATATTGAGAAAGTTCGGTATTGAGATATTCTCCGCCATTATCAGACCTGAGAACCTTAAGGGGAAGAGAGTATTAATTTTTAACCATGCAGTAAAACTAGTGAAAAATTTGTCCAACAGCACTTTTATGTTTCATAGTATAAAGCCACGTCATTCTGGTGCAGTCATCCACAAAAATAACAAACCAACGAACCCCATGATTAGTAGCTACTAGAGAAGGCCCCCACACATCAGAATGCACTAACTCAAAAGGAATTGTTCTTTTATTGAAACTCAAAGGATAAGAAGTACGATGACTTTTTGCAAGAATGCAATCATTACACTTGAAATCAGAGTCTGAAACACCATGAAATAAAGACGGAAGTAATTTTTTCAAATAATCAAAAGATGCATGCCCTAATCGATGATGTCATAATCAGACTATCTTATTCTTGTTTGAGTGACTGCTGCGTACTTGATTTACTTGACTTGCCGATACATCATCAACATAATATAACCCTCTCCTCTTAGTACCACGCCCAATTATCGCCCAAGTTTGGATATCCTGAAGTAGGCAAAAAATGGGTAATATTAGCACAACACAATCTAATTGCTAAGTAACTTGACCAACAGAAAGTAGATGATTGGATAATGACGAAACAAGTAGTGCGTTGTGAATAGACAAATATGGTGTAAGGGAAATAGAACCCGCTCCTGTTACAGAAGCAACATCACCGTTGGCAGTAATGACCTCTTCTTTAGATGGTGAAATCATATGATAATGATGCATCGTAAGTCATATGATCTGAAGCCCCAAAGTCAATTATCCAACCAGTATCTCTTTTGGTGGATGTTATTAAAACAGTACTAATTTTACCTGAATCTTCTGAGTTGTCACCCATGGAGATTTGATTGATTAAGGATAGAAGTGGACCAGATTCACCTTCTTTGGACGCTGCCTCTGAAGCAAGCCATACAGCTTGGGCTGCTGTGATTGGGTTGGATGAAGCGGGCCATAGCTGACTCACTGCAACAGCAGCAATCCCTCAGCCCATATATATTTTTTTCTTGTTGGGTTTTGGGCCCAGTTTGGTCCCCTGGTTCACTGCACGTTGCTCCAGGTCCAGCAACTACCACTCAGGCTTGTCTCGTCCTCTTATTACCCCGTGCCTTTAATTCATTCTTCTTTTCCCAGTACCAATCTAGGTAGCCATGGATTTCAAAGCAGGTATCCTCAGTATGTCATGTTCCATTACAGTCATTGCAATGGAGTTTGTCTTCATCTATATCCTCTTGGGTACGAGATGGTCAAGCACTTCCATTAAATTGTGGACGAGAACTGGACGCCTTGGTTGCCATAGCCATAGGGGGTACTGCCATCGTAGTTTTTGTTCCCATCATAGTGGCCTTCCTCTAGGACTCTCGTCGTACCAAATTGAAGCATTCTTTGATTCCAGGGATAGGTTTCATCCTTATAATCTCACTCCGAACTTGGTCAAAACCATTATCTAATCCGGCAAGAAAGTCGTACACCCTATCTTTTGCACCTTTTTCTTTTCAAGTTTTTAGGTCTGCTCCACACACCATACGAAGAGGACGTCTCTTGTCTAGATCCTTCCAAACACTCTTCAGTTCGGTGAAGTATAGATTGATTGGACAACCGTCTTGTCTCATCCGTGTAGCCTTGCACCAGAGTTCATAATATTGTGACTCATCGGAACGATCGTAGAACATCTAAGTAACACTCTCCCATATCTCTTTGGCCGTGGGCAAGTCTATAAAGAGACCAAGTAGGTGTGGTTCCATGGTTTTGAGCAACCACCCCCACACTATGGCATCTTCAGTTGACCACTTTACAAACCCTGGATCATCTTCATCAACAACCGAGATTTTACCCGTTAAGTAGCCCTGCTTCCCAAGACCTGCAACGTGGACCTCCATCATCTTGGACCAAACCTTCAAGTTCGAGTCGCTCAACCGAAACCCAAATGGAATGGCATTGATATTGGTAGACTCACCCTGAACATGCACAGGTTGCAAGGGGATTATGGCGCCAGCTTTTTCCTCTGCCATTGCACTAATATGTTTACCAAATTGTGCTTTGTTGCTTCCAAAGGCTACGGGATATGAATTCTAGGTTCAAGATTTGATGAACCAGATTTTGATGGCTAGGGTATGTATGGTGTTTAGGGTTTGTCAAGAAGAGTCAGGTCAAAACTTGCTCTAGTACCAAGATAAAATTCTAGGTTTTGGTAAAATATTGTTATGTTATTATTCTTCTCTCATAGAGGAATATATAAACTTATACAATTTCCTACAAACTAGGAAACAAGTATCCCAAATATACAAGGATACCAATTACATAATTATATACCCAAAATATCTCTACATTCCTTATTTCCCAAAGTTGACTCACGCAACATTGAATTCCATATGCTTAGTCTAGGGAGGAGAAGAGAAGACAATAAGAGGAGAAAATTTCCATCACGTAGAAGCTAGCTATAATAATGAGTTTCCAGCAAGAAGAAACCTTTATAAGTTATGCTTTATAGTTGGGAGGAGCAGTCACAAAATAAGGTTGGTGGATCCATATGTATACAATCAATATATATATATATATATATATATATATATATATATATATATATATATATATATATATATATTTATATATGGAAGCATGCTGTTCCTTTCAAAAAGGAGATCAAAATTTTCTTTCCATAAAAGATAAAGTTCACCTGGATCTATCCAATATCAGGATTCGAAAAGAAGAGAGAAAATTTAAAAGTAATGAATGAATCAGTAAAGTGCCATTTCACTCTTTAGATAATAAAGAAATCGATGAAAGTGATATATTATCTTATATATCCAATAAAAGTGGACAGACAAGACGTATGGTACAATGGAGAGGTGAATGACTTATATCGAATGGTGATAGATACGTGTAACGATTTCAACACATGACATGACATTGTATATATATATTTTTTAAACAAGCGATATTATCTATACTAAGAAGAGTCGGTGGACTTAATCTCACAATGGGGTAGCAATAATATGGTTCAAACTCGTCTTTGGCAAAAATCGAATCTAAAACCTCTCACTTACAAGTGAAGAGGAATACCACTAAACTGTAGTACTAAATTAAATTAGAACGTTAAAAAACAGTAAACTTGTTACATGTAAGTTACTATATAGAGAAGATTAACTGTTTTGATTTATCTTGCATAGTATCGAATAGTGATTGACACGTGTAAATTTTTTAACACATAACATTATATCATTAAATTAGAAAGTTGCATGATAGTGAACTTATTATGTGTAAATTGTTATAGAGAACGATTAACTTTCTTCTTGCTTTATCTGCTTATTATCATTTGGCTAATGATTGACACTTGTACTCCTCCTTATTGGTTGATTCCCTAGTACTTATCGAATCTATTGGTCCACTCAATATCATTCACGTGAGCGAGCCAATCGAAACAACTACGCAAGAAAGAAGCACCATCTTCTATGCAGTTTTTCAATACGAGATTCTTTGAGAAATAAAAAATAAAAGAAAAACAAATAACATTAAAAGGGAATTCTTTTATGCATTATAGGAATTTACAAAGCATACTTGAAGATATTCTAATTTTTTAAGGAGATGTTATTGAAATTAAAAAAAAATTAGGATAATACCAAGGAGACTAAAATATTAAATTAAATTTACAAATTAAATTATTTGTCACTAATAAGTAATAAGCACGTTAATCAACACTTAAGTAATAATCTTATCATCAACAACCACTTCATTTAGTTTATAAAATTTAATTTAGAAATATAATCCCTAGCATTACCCAAAAAGTTATTATAAGTGAATTTTTGTTTTTAAATTTAAAAAAAAATGGAGTACATAATATTTTTTTTAGAATGCCAATAACGACACCCACTTTTTAAATGAACTTATATCACTCAAAATTATTATAACAAAGAGTAATGCTACATTTACCATTTAGTTGTACCATCATTTGTTCCATCTCTCTAATAGAGATAGGGTCCGCCAACGAATATGGGTCCCTCCTCTAAAAGAGAGAGGATATAATAAATAGGTAATAAGACTAGCATTTTTGTATAAGAAAATCAATCACGCAAAAGTTATTTTCTTATTAAAGAGTAGTTACTAAAGCTGTTAGAGTCAATTGACGGGTGAGAATAAGGTGATAGATAATAGTAGGCAAGAAATATAAAGTTGAAACTGGCTGTTGTAACAAAAAAAAAAGTTAGATAAAAGTAGTGAGTACATACAAATAGTTTTATTGTAACCTGCAAAACCATTTTTAAGAAGTGGTGAGATGTTATTGGCAGGATTGTGATTTTTTTTGGAATTCAAATCTTGTGCACCCGTTTTATTGTGTCATATCTTTGTAGTCTTCATTATTGATTAACATATATTAATAAACTTAATCCTTCTTAACTTTATTGTTATAAACTTAACATGTATCATTAATGATAAATGCCATAAAAAGACCACACACAAACAGGTGCAGAAGATCGAGAAACGAGTCGAATGACATCGCACTATAAACCCACTAACGGCTTGCAAACGGCTCCCCCGATTAGCTATTTTGTGCATTTGCACGTGCAGGGTCTTTCAATCATATTTTGACATCTGCTATTGGCTCCCATGCATTTGGATACAATATCAGATTATATGGAGATTGTGACATCAACTTCGAGCCTGTAATTACATAAATAGTAGTTATAAATATGAGTTAACTCAATGGTGAGAGCAATACTAGAAGTGTGTTTTGCGCATGTCCAAGTTACATTCGTTCTGAAATTTTTTTAGAGCCATATATTAGCTTTGGCGAAGTTTGTTTCAATGGTAATATCACCCATAATTTTTCATTTGCTTTTTATCTTCTACATCCACCTTTTCATTCTATAATTTGTACCTCTTTCGACATCCTTGCATGTTCTTCTACAAGTATGGGTAAAAGGTTCGGATTTACAGATGAAAAACTAGTGGTAAGTTCATATATAGAAGCAACAAACAAAATGGAAGACGTCATTTTTCTCGTTGTTTTTTAAATGAGTAATTGTAATTATAAGTTTGGGGAGCAACAAGTCTTTTGTTCTAAATCTGAAAATTGATTTTAACATCAATAATCATTTTATCATTTTCGTGGAGCAATTTTTTCAAATGTCATTGGTATTTGGAGTTCTGAATCCTATAAGAATTAATTATTAGGATCAGGAACCTGTAGCATAATAGTGGATTCCACTTATTGAGCCCAGTGCAATGCGCTGGGCATATTGAATAAATAATTCTTTACTGGGACAATTTTGGCGAAGTATTCAACAAGGAAAGTTCATCAATGATAATTATTTCGATGAATTACCATCAGCTTTATAATGAGTCGATTAGAGATAATGACAGCTCAACTATCACTTTGTCGTTAAGTAAGATACTTTTACATAGCATAAATGATCTCACACACTTAGCCCTTTTTAAATATCATAATTTAGTCACGAAGGAATAAACTACATTAGTAACAGCTAGCAAGATAATATAAATATATTAGTGGGTCACATTATTGGATGCTCGATATCATATCGCCAAGAGTATTTAATTTTTTTAGTAAAGTAATTGAGTAAGAAGTCAAGAAACAAAACATTGTTAGATGCAGCTGAAAAGTTCAAAGTCGAGAAGAAACATATTGAATAGAAAAGGAGGATTATATAAAATTGATATCAAACCAATCAAATTTTTTAAGCAAGAAGACTAAAATACATGAATATTTATTGAGATGTGTATATATATGTTTTGCTAATAACCGAGTGATTACCAGGTTTAGTATCCTTGAAAAATACAGAAGCCATGACCCTTACCACTTATGGATAATAGTCATATGCTATGTTTTTTTGTTCAAAGAGTCATATGCTGTGTTGAATGATCTTTTGGTGGGCATGAAACTGCAAGTGGGTTGATGTATGGATTACATATATATTTGATATATATTTGATGGTGCAAACTTTGGAACTTGTTTTGTTTCAGGTGAGGGACAAAATTAGCAATTGGCAGAGAGAATCAGGTGCTTCATGTCATAGTTGTTAACCAAAAAGAACAAAAAAGAAAGAAAAAAAAAAAGAGAGAGAGAGAGAGAGAGAGAGAGAGAGAGAGAGAGAGAGAGGGTCGAGGTCAGTCAGATGCATTGGCAACATCAAATTAAGCGGTGAGAGGTCATGAGCGTGGCCAACTTCCTTTTCCAGTAACCTTATTTTTCTGGAAAAATAAAACGAAAGAGGAAAGTTGGTTTTCATAAGTCTGATCGAGGCCCCAGTCCGCCACGTTTTTATGTTCCTGACTCCTGACTCCTCACTCGTCCCACACCACACATATCATGGGAACTGGGGACTCGTGATGCACGTGAGTTGTGACATTCTTCTTTTGGTTGAATAAAGTGGCAAATGCACCCTTCAGTTTTTGGAAATTGACCAGGATGTCCTCCTTTTAAATAATTTGTGCGAGTCGGCATGGGCTGGTAGGGCTGGTATTTGATTTCGGTGGGAAAGGAAAACATCCTAGTTGGATACGGTAGCGATGAGGCCAATAATCGCAATCTGTCTCAATCATGGATGCTTACTTGAAGTGATACCATATGCCCTTTTTGAACGTGCTGCTAGGTCTTTCATGTGAGTACTTCACCAGTAAGGCAACTTGCAACCCTTTTATGGAAGAGGTTCGTCTGTTCGGAATCCGAATAAAGTTCTCTATTAGGTACTCCAACTTATAGAGTAAAACTTAAATTTTAAATTATAAATTTATTCTAACTTGCTTCAACTTTTGGGTCAAATATGAGTTTTAATCAATAACTCATTTTTAGGCAAATTTAGGCTCGAATTTTTCCCCAAGTTAATGGGCTGACCCATCTTATATATGTATTTTTTTATAGTTTTATATTTATAAATTTATTGAATTCAACGGCTAAGATCTAATATGATAAAATCCAACAGTAAAAAAAGATCTAACAGTCTAAATTTAAATCCAACAACTAAAATAATTAAAAACATTCTTTCATGTGTTTCATATTCTTTCACAATGTTTCACGAGTTTCATGATATCGGTTTAGTAATTTTTCAATAGTTATCGGAATCTAAATATTTTAAGGTTAAAATATTTATAAAATTAAATTACGATAGCCTACATATTCTTTTTTAAAAGTTACTATAACAGTAAAAATTATCCTAAATTCTCGATCTAAAAATTTAACCCAAAAGGACTATAGCAAAAAAATTATTTCTTGGTTAAAACCTAAATTGTTTGGTTAAAAATTTTAAATTTTAACCTTAAGGTTGGAGATGGTCTTAGAGGGAGGTGGGACTAAAATTTAAGAAATGGTGGGCCTGATAAACCAGCGGAATGAGTATTGCACTTTCTCCTTTTTTGGAGTCACAAATCTAGCTCTAGATTGATATATAGATCTAAGAGAAGAAGGATTTTCATGGACGGATGTAGTATTGCACTTCCTTTAATAAAAAGGGGACAACTGGTGGCAAGTTACGGTTATTCACCCCTTTCGGCCCCAGATAGGTTATGGGAAATTTCACCATATCCGTGCCCACAGTCAAGTAGACTCATCAGCTTGGACCATCAAACTCTAGACCTCCCACATTTTTTTTGTTTATTGGGGAGCTACAGTATGCGCCCTTACTACTAAGCCACTTCTTGTTGTTTAGTATTCCACTCATTTGCAATAAGAATAATGTAGGTATAGCAAACTTCTTCAAGTCAAATGATATTTATTGGAGATATTTTCACCTCTATTAGAGACATGTATATATACGGAGATGTTTCACCTCTAATATTAAGGGTACACACACACACACACACACACACACACACATATATATATATATATATATATATATATATATATATATATATATATATTTCATTTTGTTTGATATAGAATTGTTCTCAAAATTACTCTATACTTTGAAAACAATTTTGTAGATAATTTTTTATCTCAACCTCTAGTTGGTCGAAAAAAATTATTTAATTATTGGGTAAATTACATAGTAGCCCCTCAGGTTTGAGGTCTATTACAACTCCATACAACAACTTTAAAACATTTCACTTTCATACATCCAGTACCATTTTATTTCAAAATAACACCTCTGTTAGATTTTCCATCCATTGATCCGTTAAGTGCTGACGTGGTTGCCACATTTGTGCCATGTGGTTGCCAAATGTGTGCCACGTGGAAAAAAAATAATTTTTTATTACCCTATTGAACAAAAAAAAAAAAAATTGAAAACCCATAATTTCATCCCGTGCCTCCCTCCCTCCCTGCACCTTTCATCTCTCCCTCTCCACGCCACTTCCTCCCTCCCTGCACCCTTCATCCCTTCCTCGCCATGGACCAAACATTGCAAATCCCTACAATTCCACGTGCCATGGCTTGATACAAAACTCAGCAAATCCAAATCCAAAAACCCATTTAAAAAAAAATTTGAAAACCAGAAACCCATTCCCCCGACCCTCCTCCCACTCTCATCACTCTCTCTCTCAAACCCTAAACCCCCCAGATCCAAAACCCACATAACTCCGCCGGGTCACCACTGCCAGCGCCTTCCTCCTCAGCGGTTTGACTCTCCTCCCACTCTCCTCACTCTTTCTCTCGAACCCCAAACTCCTCAGATCCAACCAGATCCTTCTTCAACATTCTGCTATTAGGGTTGTTCGACTCGGTCAATGGCATCAACCCATTTCTGTAATCCCCCTCCATGCTCGACCTGCCTGGTGAAAGCGACGTCATCGTAGACAGCGATGACAATCTCGATATCCCATTGCTTGCGTTATCAGCCGTCGTCGGAGTACCAAAAACCCGAACCACCTTCATTGATTTCGCTGCTGCCCAATTGGGTCTTTCTTGTTTCCGATTCCCCACGACTCTGCTGTGACGAACCGTGATTCGCAATCCTCTCGATTCGATTGTCGACGCCAGCGGCAGCTACCTGATGAGCTTGGTCTTGAGACTCGCGGGCGGAAGGCGGCAACTGGGCGACCATGGATTCGTGGAGCTTGTACCTGTGCAGCTCGAGAATCTTGTATTCGAGCTGAGCCTGCAACCGAATGTTGTATTCCACCTGCTGCTTGATTGTGGCCTCCGCAGCTTCCATGGCGTACATAACTTGAAGCAAGCTGATGTCTTGATTGTCTGCGGTGGCGGTGGCGGTAGAAGAAGCAATTGGGTCGGCGATGGGGGGTGTGTAGAGGAGAGTGGGGGGTGTGTAGAGAAGGAAAGATGGTGGGTGCGGAGGGAGGAAGGGTCGTGGGTTAGGGGGGGTGCACAGGGAGGGTCGCGGGTGGGGAGGGGGTGTTCTGGGTTTTTGGTTTTGGGGTGGGGGACGCGAGTGGGGTAGGGTGGGGGGTTATCATTTCTAGGTTTTCAGTGAAGAAGATGAAGATGGCGGATATGGGTTTTGGGGTTGCGAGGAGAGGAGAGGATTTTGGGAGTTGCAGAAGGGTGGGGGGGGGAAGGAAGGGATCTGGGTTTCGGGATTTAGGTTTTTTTTTATTTTATTTTTTTTAATAATTTTAATATTTAGAAGATTTAGGTTTTTTTTAAAAAAAAAAATAAAAAAAATATTTTTTTGCCACGTGGCAGCCACATCAGTACAAATGTGGTAGCCACGTCAGCATTTAACAGACTAATGGATGGAAAATCTAACGGATGTGTTATTTTGAAATAAAATGGTACTGGATGTATGAAAGTGAAATGTTTTAAAGTTGTTGTATGGAGTTGTAATAGACCTCAAACCTGAGGGGCTACTATGTAATTTACCCTTAATTATTTTAACCTTGACAATTCGCATAGTACATCTAGGAGTTTTAATATTAGTAAGAGATCCACTCTTTCCGTTTTAGACCATGATCATATTCAATAGTACTTTATATGTTTACAGCACCACAAAAGTCCAACCGATCAGACATCTATTTCACTAAAAAGTTGGTGCGTAGGTAATTGTAATTCAACTTCAAAGTCATCTGTTTGTTTTGGGTTTTTATTTTTTATTTTTCTTTTATGAATGATGTCATCTTACTAGCATTTTTTGTGATCATCATTGTGGTATTAAAATTTCGTCGTCATGTTAAAGACCAAAGCCACACTTCCAGAAGGTTGATTTGGCCAATAAACCTCTGAAGCCTAAGTCAGAAACTTTGTAGAAAGAGAGTGACTTAGGCTTGAATTGCATAGAATCAACTGATCAGGGAATGAACCGGTGATGCAGTATTTATAGGAGCTAGGGCCAGTCACATGCATGTGTAGGGTTTTCATGCCATGTGTCGGTGTCTGATTAGGAGAGTTTGTCATCTATTGGATACAGTAGGAAAGAATCTTTAAGATATTGAAATGTCTTAAAGATACTTGAGAATAATCCTTTGAGATACTATTAAATATATATAATCCAAGAATTATCTTTAGAAAATCCTTTTTTTTTTTTTTTTTTTTACCATTATCTTGGGAGAATCCTTGATTGGAATTCATTGTCTTCTCTTGAATAAAGGAACGTGTCTTTAAATTGGAAAGCTTAAAGGGTAGGAATTAGTTATTAATTTCATCTTTAATTCTTTGCCTTATCTCCTTGCCATTGACAAAGGAGCTTGGAGAAATTATAGGTGGAACCTTAGGGCTCCTTGGTGGTTGAACTATACGTGGAACGAATGTGGGACTCACCAATTAATGAGGGCATTCCAGTTAATAGTGAATAAAAGTCCACGTGTTATCCACTCTAGGATTTTCTTAATTATTCTTTGCTCCATAATCATAAAGCTTTTTTTATTTTTTTTATTTTTTTATTTTTTTATTTTAACGAAAACGATTTGCATGACATAGGTTCAGTGCCACATGTCATCTCGTGCTAATAATATAAAGACATGCGTTAGTTTTTTTTTTCCACATGTGCTTGTGTTATTAGCACAAGACTCCACCATGGTGATGATGATCATGTGCCATACAAGTTGTTTTTCTTTTTTTAGGTTACAAACTTAGCCAAAATAGACTAGGAATTTAATACTTACTAAAAGTAGCAATTAGTAAACTTACAAAAACATACATAACAAAGTTCTAAAGAACGAATGTGCAGAGAAAATATCACTTTGTGCTAAAAGCTTTGTTTTACTTCCTTTAAACTCATATAATTATTTTGCATAGCTGATTGTTTACAGTGTAGACTTTAGAACTTATATTTTAGATCAATCTCAAAGCCTCAATTTAGGTGGAGCTTAAAACCTAATGCTAAGCTCTGTAATTCATTTTATACCCTATATAATCAACTCTGTAGTTGAAGATGATCAAAGTTAAAAGTATAAATGTCTATGAGTTTTTATCGTAAATGGCCCATGAGATTGACCCAACTCATCATTGTAGTCCCTCAATTTGAAATCAATCAATATTTTCCATGACTTTAACTACCACACATCGATGTGGTCTCTCCAGTCCAAATTTGCCAAGTTTTTTGTTAGTTTGCTAATGTGGCACACAGAAAGCCCATACAACCAATTAATGGTTGTCACGTAGATCATTTCCGACTCAATTCAACTGATCAGATGAGATCCAAGATCTGCTAGAGAAACACATTCAAAAGTGTGAGAAGTGTGAGGAGAATAAAAAAGTATGAGAAGCGGAAAATAAAATCTTGATGCCTATGAAGAGATGCGAAAGTCATTTGCACATATGTTGAAAATGAAAGCTCCAAGTACCTACAAGAGGAAAAAGAGGACAGAGCATGATTCAATACGTGGCTAGATGAGAAGAACTTTCTTACATTTTTGCATACAAATCAATTCCATTTGAAATGTGGTTGAATCAAAAGGTCGGGAGGACAATTTTTCGATTTGGCTCCAATTAAGCGTTGGCCTAAAAAGAAATGTCAATTTGGTCGAGGAAAAAGTTAGACCACTTGTTTTTTCGTTTGAAATGGAAAATTTGGTTGGCCTAGAAGAACAAATTGAAAATTTTGAGCCAAATACAAAAGGTGATATGGTTGTTGGAGACAACGCTGGTAATAGCGCAATCTCGTTCTGCGGGGGTTATTTGAGGTAAAAGCTCAAATTGTGAAGTGATTATGTTAAGGGGCATAATAACTTGACCTACTTTGTAACCGAATATCTAGAATATTTTTCCGAATATCATTGTAGATAAATACAAGTAAGACACATTAATCTGTGACACGTTGACTAAGAAAAAAATATGTCATATAGGTAGATAAATACAATTAACCTGTAATATAGGTTGATTATAAAAATTAAAATAAAATCTATAAATAGGATAAAGCAAGAGGAAGAACAAGAAATAACAAAAAATAAATAAAAAGAAATAATCAAAGAGATAATTAGGAGGAAATTTGATTTTTACAATAAATTTTTTCATTGAAGAGATAATTATTGATAATAAAATAATTAAATTTAAGGAATTTGACTTATTTTAATAAATTGAATTATTCCTACTATTGACTAAAAAAATTGAACTTATATCAAGTTTCCCCTAAAAAGAATTAGAGTTTCTCATAAAATTTCTTTTTATTTCTCGTTCTTTGATTTGTTAATATAAGTGAAAAGAAAAGAGGTTGAGAATGATGCATATTGTGCAAGCACGACATAAATGTGAGTATAATTTTGTAAATGTTTAAATATTGTTTAGTCCATTATGGTTGTATAATTGTATTTATTAACGATAATTTGTCAAGCATTTGCCTACCCAACGTTAGCATTGTCCTCTAGCAAACTTGCATGATTTTTTAGTTTTATTCTGGACCCAATTAGGCAAGTGTGCCAATTTTTATTATGTGCTAAAAGTACCACTTGTGTTAATTTATTTTGAAAAATGCCAAAATGGTTTAGACTTTGCCCACCCTATCTCTTTATGGATAGCACCCATCCTAAGTAACCAAATAATGAGATATTTTATGTGCATATATAAGATACAAGTCCTCCTTTATTGTTGACAGAGAAGGAAAGTATTAAAAAAACCATTATCTTTGTTTTGAAAATGCATTTTTGCTCACTATTCTAAACTAGTTGTGAAGTACGTCACTTTATTAATTACCGATAATTTAGTTTGATTTAATTTATTACTGTCCAAACTCCGAAATCATGCTCATTTGACAACAATCAATAAGGGGTGATCACCACTTAACGATAGTGAAAAAATGTATTTACATAGATCTAGAAATGCCTGCATAATTTGACATTGACAGGCATGACAGCACCCACATGTAAGTTTAGCGAGCACTCCCATAGGGGACACCACGGCCATTCCAAAACTCTGCTTGGGCAACTTTGTCTGCTAAATGTCTATTCGTCCAACGTTTCCCGTCATTTGAAAAAGGGAAAATTCCTAAAAATAGGATGTGCGTATACACACGCGTCAGCGATCTACACGATGTGTGGCTTAAGGTCTCCTAGCGCCGATTGGTCCACGTGCCCAGAACATGAAAACCACTAGTGGTTTTGTACGCTAAAAGATAGTGGTTTCATTGTCCTCAGGTACACTTTCCTTATATAGCTTTCTGCTGAGGTGAATCATCAGTCCAGCCAAAGCTATTTTGGGCGAAACCTCGGTTTGTCTCCATTCCTTAAAAGCTGTAGCTCCTTCTTTGAGAACCAGGTAAGTTTTAAGTCCATTTTTTTCTTTCTTTTATTCCCTTTAATTTTCTATTTTTTCCATAAATTTAAACTTCTCAATTGCTTCCTTTATTCTATTTCATTGTTTTCTGTCTATTTCCTGGAAAATTTGTTTCAAAATCCACCATTTTGACTTCATACCTGTCCGATCTTGAACTGATTGAAAAATGAATTAGGTTCCTCAAATAGCCGGCTAATCTGTATTGTTCTTCTTCATCTTGTGCATATACATTTATTGGAGTTAGATGATTCTTTTTGAAGTAGTGAATAAATTAATTAATTAACCCAGATTTGGTAGGTCATCGATGGGGAGGGGTAAGATTGTGATAAGGAGGATCGACAATTCGACCAGCAGGCAAGTGACGTTTTCAAAGCGGAGGAGCGGGCTGTTGAAGAAGGCAAAGGAGCTGGCGATCTTGTGCGATGCTGAGGTTGGAGTCATGATCTTCTCCAGCACTGGCAAGCTCTACGATTTTGCAAGCACCAGGTCTTAGTAATTCTATCAACTTTAATTTAACAATATTTAAGCTTGATTGCATCTGTTATACATTGTATTTGATGATATGGCATTCATTCATAGCTTGAGATCCATGTGGAAATGAAGTTAATATGGTTGATATTTAGCCTGTAAAAATGCATGCCTTGTGGTGTTGCATTGTTCACAAATGTCCAACAGATTCTGACTGCAATTAGCTTGGGAATCGCATAAATTATAACATGCAAGGACTACTCATTAGTATATTAGAACTAGCAATTCATTGTTCTCTAACTGAGCAGTGTCTTTTTAAATTTAAATTCCTTTTCTAATTTTCTACTCGTCAAAGATTATTGGCACAAAAATTAACATAGATCTCATAATCACTTCCTCTTGTGTACCATAATGGTATCTCTTATCATTTTCTAAGAAAAAAAGTAAGAAAAATTAGATATGACTTCTAACTAAGGGAGTACATAGTCAATCCAAGACACCGCTTAGTCTTAGGTCAAACGAAGATTACACCCTGTTCTACTAGCAAAGTCACCTTATGTTAAGGAGAGTTTTTGTTTTGACTAAAGGTGAACTAATACATTCTTTGAAAAAAAAGGTAAATTAGTTCTAATGACTACTTAACCAAGGGTTTGTTTCATGTTGTTCCCCCTTATCTTTTTATGCCTCTGTGAAGGAAATTTCTAATTGCTTGTTAGTAACTTTACTTTTAGACAAAACCAGTGAACTTAGTTCTCACTAACCCTATTGTGTAGACTTTGCATTCATTTTAACAAGAAATGTAAGAAGCCAATTTTAAATTAAGTGACAAACTTATAAAACTATACGATAATAGCTTCTGCTTTTTTTTTTTTTTTTTGGAAGTTTAAAATAACCAAAGACTTAGAGGAAAGTGCATGCATAATACCTATGGTTGAACAACTATTTCCTAGTTAACTATGTATGCCATTAAAAATGCATGCATGCATGATATTTAAGAAGCCAAGTTTAATGCATGATATCTATGACATTATTTTCTTCCTAAAAACACCCCTAATTAACTATGTGTACCATTTAAAACAATACGGGTAACTAATACTTTAATTATTTCAACACACATTTCATAATAATTTGAGTTATTTTGGGATAGGATTGGTTGAGGATCCTTCCTTGTACGTTTACTTCATACTTCAAAAATTAATAATGTTTCGCTTTAAAATGACCAAACAATCATCAATTTCTTTAAGAAAGACTCAAATTTGACTGCGAAAAAAATACTTATTAATGAGAAACCAGCAAGTGAAAAAGGCCTTGGCATTAAGTAACATTTAGCCTCCATTAGACAAGAGGTAATTGATTATACCATTTAATTAATGTGGCAAGTCGTTTTTCTAAAACTTAGCTTTTTAAACCATTTGAATTGCCTCAAAATTACTTTCAAAAATTAGCAGTTAAACCATGCAGGTCATTGTGATTCTTTTTGCCTTTCCTCAAAATTTACCCATGTAGAATTGTGGCTTTTTGCCATTATCAACCTCTCAAACCTAAGGCTATTGAGGCTTGATCTAAAACAAACTGGAACTGTTATTGGACAGAGCCTGACTAGGTTCAATAGTATGTGTCCCGAGTGTTGCTTTTGGCCTCAATGCTACAGTATGACTTGAGAGAAAGAGAGAATAGGCGTGCCATTGTTGGAGGTTGCCAACATAAAGTAGTGTATGTGTTTATAGTTGTGTTGTGTTTGCGAGTAGATTTGGCTTCTCAACCAAATGATTGTGGATAGAGTGGGACATTGGTTCAGTTAGGTTTTCTTTTATCCCTCAAGTGAATGAGGACTTGAAATCCAATGCGAAATAAGTGTTTGCCTAAATTAAAAACAAAAGTGAAATAGAAATATAGATGAGAAATTGGATGTAATCATTTCATGATAGTCAAAAATACAAACATTTACAAAAGTGAATGTAGGTTGATGAGCCGGTCTACATAACTTGAAAAGTAAATGAACTTGAAAATGTAAAGAAAGCAGTAAACTCTAGCAAGATTCAGATCATGTAAGGCGAGATAATGCTAGAAGAGTTCATGTCAGACTAGACTGAAGGGAAAACATTGCCTTAAAGAGGTGATCAAGTTTGGTTGGAATGTTCATCAATTGAATCATACCACGGGGTGACAGAATTAAAAATGTTTTAGATCTCAAGGTGATCGTAGATAACGTTTTCTTTGAAGAAAGCTTGGGTTTGTAGATGAAGAGCTGAGAGAGTTTCAGAAAAGCAATTGGTTTGTGCTTAAAAGTAGTTTGGTTGATTGAAGAATTAGTTGATGGTTGTACAATCGTAGAGATTGAAAATGGACAACGAAGGTCTCGAGCTTGAAGGCATATGGTACTATTTATAGGCATCTGGGGAAGAGCAATCTCGATCATATTGTTGAGCTGGAGCAAGATTGAATTGGTTATTTGATGCTAACAATAGCTACAATTTTTGGTTGGTGGTTCTCTGCTGGGATTTACGGTGCATCACATGATTGTTGTGGTGCCATCGTGTCTGGTGACGCATTCCTTGCTTTTCAAGAAAGCGAGAGATTCCCGAAGCTGGGCATCCATGTGGCAGACACGCTTTGAAGAGGATCAAGTCCAAGCACCCGGACAATTGCAAAGTAGTGAGAGCAGTCGCCCGATTAAATACTATCTATTTCTCATCCCACAAAAGTATGAGAATTAAAGTCATAATTAAACGTAGATTGGTCCTATATCAGGCCTTATTTTTTTTATGACTTTAATTCTCATACTTTTGTTGGTTGAGAATTTGATATAATTTAATCGGACTTGGTTTTATATCTAATTTAGATTAAATCCTGTCTTCTGGAGGAATGATTTCAGGAGAACTAGCCAATCGAGGCTAATTCATCGATCCTTATTTTAACATTGACTTTTTTTATTTTAGACTCGCGACTTGCAATAGTCATTAACCTTTGACCGCCTACCAATTTGCTAGTGACCTTTTTTGTCCACCTAGATTTCACAAAAACTTTATTTTCTCCAATTGTATCACCAATGCGCCATGCATGGTGCTGCAATTGGTTGGACGGATTCATTTGGACGGGATTAAAATCTCTTTCAATATTTTAAAGAGAAGTATTCCGTCAGACAAAAAGCTAGTTAGTTCCGCTGTAAGAATTATTAAATTGAGTCTAGTGTGAGAGTCTAGTGTGAGACTGCAGAAATAGAAGTTTGTCATTTGTCTTCTATAAAGAACTAGTGCAAAGGCCGTTCTTCTCTCGAACCCGGAAAGAGAACGAAATATGAATGGGATCATCTATCGTTTCATAAAAAATAAAAAATAAAATTAGATGATACGATTTCCAGATTTTTAAGTATTAAATTACGTATTTTAAAGTAAAACTCACCCTTTTTTTGTCGATTCCATTATTTCCATATATGTTAGTAAACACAAGGAAAGTTAGTGATAAGAAAAATTTGAACACTCATGTTTTACTAAAATCTGAATGATTCAAACTTTAATTTGCAGTAAGTTAGGAATAAGAATGATTTGAACACTCATGTTTGACTAAATCTGAACGATTCAAACTTTAATCCTCCATAGAGGCCCAAGGGTGGCTAGTTAAGAAACCCTAGAAGCGTAGGTGATGGATTAACAGACACAACTTCCCGAAAACCAGAAGCGGCTAACAACCTATACTGCCAGAAAATAGGGAAATGAAATAGGAGAAAGACGGGAGAAGGGAAAAGGGAGGGGAAAACTGAGAGAGAGATGTGGAGTAAAGTAGAGAAGGAAGCTTGAGGGAATGGGAAGGAAGCAGAGGGAGGGATGGGAAAGATGGAGGGAGGGAAGCAGGCTGAAGCTTTTCTCAGTATGTTTCTCGCAAGCGGCGCGAGAGATAGGGAGAGGGAAGCAATGAGAAAAAGGATGAAGGAATCATAAGGAAGGATGGGTGGAAGAAGGAAAATGTAGAGGGTGAAAATGGAAGGGGAAGAGGGAGGAGGGCCAGAAGAAGGTGGGAGGCAGGCTGCTGCCAACCCCAAGTTGGAGCAAAGGGCGATGGCTAGGAGGCTTTCAAATCTAGATTTTCGGGGAGAGTAGGCACAAGGCTACTTTCAGAGGTCAGGGCCCAAAAAGGAGAAAATTTTCATTGTGACGGGAAAATGAGTGGTACATCACATCTCGTGTGCCGGTTACACTGAAAAATCTCTCCCAAAAAGATACATTATTCAATTAAGAGAAAAAGGAGGTTGAAAAGTGATAAGGAAGAGAAACAAAAGGAGAGAGTAGAAGAAAGAAAATGGCAATTAATAGTTTTTTAATGAAAGAAGGATTTTGGTTTTGATATTTTTGAGTTTTAGAAGCGACAGGGTATTCAACTTCTAGTAGAACCAACCACACTTACAAGATAAAGACTATGAAACCCCTCCCGTTCGACTCAGTTCATACATATTTTAACACAAAAACTGTGGACTGAAGTGGTAAGCTAGGTTCAGTTCAATTTTTTTAATACATACGGTATTATGTACATTAAGGAGTGGGTTAAGCATCACAATAAGTTAGCTATAATAATTTGGTTCAATTTTGCTTTTAGTGAGAATTGAACTTATGAGCTCTCACTTATAAGTGAACAAGAATACCACTAGACAATAATACTAAATAGTGGTTTAGGTTGTCTCTTAAGCATGCTGACTTAAAAAACATTGGTCAATTTCGATGTTACATAAGCGGTTGCCCAGGCTCCAGTATACAGGTTCTCCGGTAAATATGTACGCAAAAAAGGGATACCAAATAGAAGGAAGAGTGCTTTACATTATACAAATACTAAAAACTTATCAATGATTCATTGTTGTGTTAGGATCCACTTTTCTTTTTACTTTTTCATTACTCATGAAGATGATATAGATGTTGTCTCGAATTTAACCACCAATTTCAATACATGGTTGATCTAGGTTATGAAAACTTGAACGTGTGGGGTTTATCCACAAGGACCCCGGTGTAATCCAAAAAGAGTTACCACATAATATACAATTTTATGGATAATAACTCATCTCATTTGCCCAATTTTATTTGATCTACTTTCCAGTGTTGATCGAAAGCGCCGATGTGCTTTTTATTTCAAATTAGAGTAGGTTTGGAAGTTCTTTTAAAATAGCTAAAAACGTTTTTTTATTAAAGTTGTTTTAGAACCAATCATTTGTAAAAATGCATGTGAATTCTAAAAATGCATTTGAAGTGCTTCTTTCAGATGGTTTAAGTGAGTTTGATTCTTACATATAGGAATTAGATACCTTAAGTTTGATGTTTGATTCCTATAACATTGTTGCTATGTTGGTGTGTTCTATCTATTAATTCAATGAGCCGTCTACTTGTTTTTCCACTTTGCTTTTTGTTGTTCTCATTTCTCTTTCAAATAGTTAGTCATTTACAATATAAGAATCACAATTTAACATATGCGTGCATAAAATGAAAATTGTGTATTTTTATGAGTAATTTATGAAAGAATATATGTTAAAACGCAATTTGCAAGAATTAGATACGACTTCTTTCTTAGACGTAACTAAGAGATGAGCATTGTCCCTTATTATATGGAAATAAAACTCATACAACAACAAAGTCTTATCCCACTAAGTGGAGTCGACAATATAAATCCTAAAACGTCATTTCGCTAGGTTTTGCGCCAAGCCTTCTGTTAACTCCAAATACTTCATGTATTTTCTTAAAGTCTCTTTCCAAGTCTTCCTAGGTTTACCTCTACCGCATTTTGCCATGGGCCTCTATCTCAAATTCAAATTTTCTAACTAGAGCATCTGTAAGTCTTCGTTTCACATGTCCAAATCACCTTAGTCGATTTTCTCTCATGTGGCAACTCCTACTTTACCACGGATATTCTCTTTCTTAACCATGTCCTTGATCATGTGCCCATATATCCAATTAAACATTCTCATCTCCGTCACACTCATTTTTTGCATGCTTTGATGCTTGACGCCCAAAATTATGTGTCGTAAAGCATTGTTGCCATTATTGCCATCTTATAAAAAATTCCTTGAGCTTAGTAGCATAAGAAGGTCGCATAACACACCCGATCCACTCTTCCACTTCATCCATCCATCTTGTATTCTATGGTTGAGATCTCCATCTAATTCTCCATTCTTCTGCAAGATAGATCCAAGATAACAAAAGTGTTCACTCTTTGGTACTTCCTGGCCTCTAATCTTCACCCTACCTCATTTAGGACCCCATTCCCACTGAACTTGCATTCCATATACCCTGCCTCGACCTACTTAGCCGAAGATATTCTAACATTTCTCGCCAAAGGTTGATCTTCACATTTACAGCATCTCGTGTTTCATCTATCAGCACTATATCATATGCGAAAAGCATACACCAAGGGATATCATCTTGAATATGTCTTATTAACTCAGTCATTACCAATGCAAAAAGGTAAAGACTTAAAGTTGCGCCTTGGTGTAACTCTATGGTTATCAAAATACTGCAATTTTCTATGTCGCCCTTATTCTTGTAGATAGGCACCAAAGTGCTGCTTCGCCACTCATTTGACATCTTCTTCGTTTCCAAAATCTTGTTAAAAGGTTTGTGAGCCATGTTATACCCACCTGCTTTTCTATGCTTCATCTTTTTCAAAGGTACAACCATTTCCTCTTTCATGATTCGGCGGTAGGAGTAATTTCTACACTCTTTCAAGTTACTCAACTCACTCAAAAAAGTTCTCTTTTCGTGTTCTTCATTGAAAAGATTATGAAAATAAACTCTCCGTCTATCTTTCACCGCATTCTCCGTAACAAAAATATTTTCATCCTCATCCTTGATGCACCTTACTTGGTTCAAGTCTTTTGTCTTCCTTTCCAGCCAACTCTCCTTTTTTGGTATGTAATTGCTCAAACATATCGTCAAAAGTTGCTAGCTTCTATTCTCTCATAGCTTTCTTCGCCTCCTTCGGTATTTGTACCTCTCCCAGTTTCCATCTGTTATATCCTTGTATAATGCTTTACAACATTCTTTCATAGCCTTAACTTTTTCCTATACCTCCTCCTTCCACCACCAAGATTCATAGTATAATTTATTGAACTCAAGAATCAAGATCACTTCTATAAGACTCAAGTTGTTTGATACACTGTAAGACTCTTTCCTAAAAAATTGAAATCATGCCTAACAGTGGTGTGTGAGGCCTAACTGAACACATGAGGCTTTCATCACAGTAGTTTACGTACATATACAATGCACGTCTACATTATCGGGACGCATCCATTCCCAATGTATGCATTTTTGTTTGAGTGCTTTGACAAGGAATTAAATTAGGGCTTTATCTTATCCCACCTGTTACATGTTAGACACTTCAACCTCACCTTAGTGCCTCATTTGGTCTTTAGGATTGCTTTATAATGGACAATTTTTCCACATATTCACTGTATGCACAATGCTTCAGTTAAAATGGACAATTCTTGCAGTCTAATGGATATACTTTTTTATTTGGTGGTTTCTTTGTAAGGGCAATCTCGAAAATAAAATTAGAACTGAAGTTTCTTGTCTTTCTGTCTGTATGTGTGCATGTGTGGTTGAGCCTATGTGTACGCATGGATGACTAACACTAGCATTTAGCAACATGTTACATATGTATTAGGTTAATTCATGCCAAAATATGTGCTGCCTATCTGGAATAATATTACATGTCGTTTACACATAGAAGCAAAACACTTTAACCTGATTAAACTTCACTACCATTTTGTAGAACCCGCAGCACGTAGAAAAGCGACATAGTTGAAAACTGATGAGCTTCTATGGAATCAAATTAGAAACTGCAGAAACATTTATACCCGCAGGTGCAAAAACAAAATATGGACCTCCATCAACAGTGTTAGTATATACGACATTTACCAATTACCACTATTATCGTATCCTAGCCCTGTCCAGAAGAAGTTAAAATCAAGTCCTAGGTACTTCCGTAGATATACTGGTTCAATCGTACTAAAGGTTCACCTCACAAGCAACCACCCCTGCACCACAACAGTTCAAAGTGTGGACCTATTCCCGTGCCCATTCTACTCAAGAGCGATGCAGATTATCGGTTTAACTTTGGAGGAACTATATAAGCTCCTTGTAGAACGTAGTTCAGATACTAAGGAAAACTATTGTACATCTGTGTGAAGACCTCACATCATTATAAAGTATGCAGTCCATTTAATCCTGTCCATATATATCAGTTTTTTTTAATATGGAAATGACTGTAACTTGCAAGATGAAATTATAAAGTAGCAAGCTTACAAGAAAATTAGTTGTCGTGGTCTTCAGTTGCCGTGAAATGACTAATGCCGTTTAACAATCCCAGCTATAGAACTAAGAGTTTAGATTAGACTTCTCAAAGTGAATTGTCTAACAAGTAGTTAGCAAAGGAATCGGAAACTTCTCTCTAGTTCCCTGCTACAACATTGTCTGCAAGCAGATATGAAAACCATATGTTTATCAGTAACAACAGCTTACGAAACATATTGCTTGCAGGGAAGTGGATTAAAAAGTTAGTCTAAAATGTTACCATGATATTTCAATTTTCTTTTGTTGTCCGTATACAGATTCTTGAAAACATATTCCAAATGTTTCTTGTGCTAAGTTGGCAAAAAGCAAAAAAGTATCTGACGTAAATGTATCCTCTTACCAGCATAAAATCAGTAATCGAACGATACAACAAAGCAAAAGAGGAGCACTACCAATTTGGGAATCCAGCTTCTGAGGTTAAGGTATTCTTCAGTTCCCTGTCCTGCAGCAGTTTCATTGATAACTTATCTTCAAAACATTGTTAACATGTGAATTTCTTTTAACAGACAGCTCAGAAATAACAAATAGATCATTTTCTAATAAACCATATTCATCAAAACATACGGCAAGATATGTATGTAGACATATATCTTTCTTCTATAAATCTAATGACTAACTAGATTTTAAAAAAATATGTGAGAATAAAATGGAAATTAAACTCTATATCTTTGTTCTATAAATCTTCTTGTGCTATGCTGATTAAAACGCATCAGAAAGCTATTGCTAAGTAATTTAATGAAGTACAGCAGCCACCTCAAAGATTTGTAGGACAGCCAAAGGGTACCGGAAATGATGGTTGCTCTAGCTTATTCTCGAACATAAAGCATAGCATCTCAATGACGCTGCTTTTCAGGAAAAACACATTTCAGAATGACTCACAACTGTAACTTACGCTAGTCGACTTTTCTACAATCGAACAAAACACAAAAATGAAAGCAAACGAAGAAACAACTATTCTTCATACACAACCTAAACTCGTGGTTGTATCATGGAAGATAGAAGTAGGAACAAATCATCTGAAATAAAGTCTCCATATAAATAGTTCAAGTCATCCCATTGGTGGTATTGAATTTCATATCAGCCCCCCAAACTGGGTATACAAACTTCTGCTGGTAAATTGTATATGCGCTCGAGTGAGATTGCACCCTCACCCATCCTAAGAAATAAATGGCCTATATTATTAATAAACATTCTAAAAACATATGGTCGGCAGATAATTAATGTTTATTTGATGAAAAACAAATATTTCTGTAGCAAAGACAAAGAAACTAGACAATAGGGGACAAGGTATTTACTGAATTGCATCCATCTCAAGAACGACAAAACAGAAAAGAATAAAAAAAGTAATTTATAACAGCTTTCTAATCAGAATAGATAGCATGAGAGGACCAATCCTTACCATATGATGTGAAGCCTACCAAGATGTCCAGAGTCCGACTAGTTAAAATGAAACATATTCCCTTTAAGTTTCGGTAACACCATTCCTTTTATTTGTTAGTAGAATACTAGAAAAGGCTTCCTTGCATATTCTTCCTTGATATACAAGCATCCAAAATCTCAAGCATCCAGAAGTACATTTCCAATCACAAATGCCGAAATTGAATCACAATACAAGTGCTTCATTGCATTGAACATTAAATTAATAATATAGTATAAAAGATGAGAAAACGGAGATGTAAAGTGATTGGGAGTCCAGATGAGTATAAACGTACCAAAATCTATTAAAAAAAAATACAAGGTACCAGTAAAAAAGAAAAAAATATAAATTATTCTGCTCAATAGATATGTTGAGGTTCTTTCAAGGATATGAATAAGTATTCATCCAAGAAGCCATTTTATACAGAAAACAAACACTGTTTCTGGATCCTTAGAAACAAACATCCAGATTTTACTTCTATGCTATCACGAGAAAGAACATACGGCGAGCATACAGCTTCAAACTACTTACTCCTTCAAAACTGTCGACTCAATTTCACCACCTTCGTTTGCATACGAAGTCATGGTTAAGGGTTGGTCACAGAAAGAAAACTGTGATAGAAGAGGACTTCCTTGCATAACTAATTGCCAATTCAATGTGCATGTCTGTTTCGCGAGCCAAAAGTCAAGCTCATGGATTTGAAGAACTCCAATGACTTTGTCTTCGTTTAAAGGTAGAGATCAATCAAGAACAGGATTATTTTTCTTCACTCTTGTCAAAGAAACATTGGAGATGGCAGGAAGACTATGAAAGAACTAGATTGCCAAAGTTAATTCAGAACTTAACAAACGCCCTCTGATTCGGAGAGACAGTGGTATCCAAAACCTCCTTCAATCTTGAAGCCAGTGTTTTTGCTATAATTTTATACAATCCAGTTACTAAGCTTATGGGCCTATAGTCCGTCACTTTCAAAGAATCTGATTTCTTCGGGATCAGGCAAATAAATGTCTCGTTCGTCACTGCATTTATTATCCCTTTCTCAAAGAACTCCTCCATGATCTTCATTATATCCTTCTTCAAAATATCCCAACAATGTTGAAACATTTGCATAGAGAAGCCATCTGGTCCTGGTGATTTATCCTTTCCACAATCGAAAACTGCTCTTTGAACTTCTATTTCCTCAAAAGGCCTCTCAAGCCAACTTGCCTGAAGGGCGCTTATTGGAGCCCAATTTATCCCTTCCAAACCCCAACATGCCTTGTCGTTACTGCTGAATAAGGATCTGAAAAAATTGACAATATGCTCTTCGATCTCTTTTGCATCCTCTATTATTCCCCCTCCAACCGACTCTAACCTCTCAATATAGTTTCTCTTCCTTCTCCCATTTGCAACTCGATGGAAGAATTTTGTATTACCATCCCCTTCCTTTGCCCATTCCACTTTGCTTCTCTGCCTCCATTTCACTTCTTCTTTAAAAGCCAAGTCTCCTACAAGGGTTTGGAGTTCTTCCCTTTTACTTCTAGCTTCAAAATCTAAGCCTTCCAACCCCTCTCTCCTGTCCAACTCCTCTATGTTTGTTTCCACTTCTGTCAATACTTTTTCGATCTCGCCGAAGCTCTCCTTACTCCAGCTTTGCACCTTTTTTTTCATGGCTTTTAACTTGATCATAAATTTATAACCCTCCCACCCCTCCACTTGCTCCGATTGCCACCATTCCTTGAATTTATTCCTGAATTCTGGATCTTGGAGCCACATGTTTTCAAATCTGAAAGGACATGGCCCCCATTTCACTTTGTTGGTGTCTAGCTGGACTGGGCAATGATCAGAAATGACCCTAGCCAAGGCCGTTTGTCTAGCCTCAGGGAAGATATCTTCGCAACCTGTAGAGCATAAGAATCTGTCTAATCTCCGACACACAGGTTCTTCTCTGAGGTTTGACCAAGTAAATTGTGCATTGAGCATCTCCAAATCCTTGAGTTCTGTCTCTCTAATGAAATCATTAAAATCCCTCATGCTTTTAGTCAACCTCCCCCCGTTTGATTTTTCATTTATAAATCTAACCACGTTAAAATCTCCTCCTACACACCATCTTGGTCCACACAAACCATAGAGTCCCACCAATTCTTCCCAAAACTCCCTTCTGTCTCTATTTTTACATGGACCATAGACTCCAGATAGCCACCACTCCATCCCATTGGGAGCCATGATTTTTATTGATGCAGAGAAAACACCGATCAGAGATTCAGTTACTGACATATGTTTTGTATTCCAGATTACTGCTATGCCCCCTGATTTTCCTTGAGCAGGGGCATAAATCCAGTCTTTATATCTGCTTCCCCACACACTAGCCACAAGGCTTCTGTCAATCATAGCTTTCTTAGTTTCTTGTAGTATGATGATATCGGGCTGTAACCGTTTGGAATTGCTTTTTCAAAGTTAGCCTCTTCCGTCTACTTCCCAATCCTCTAACGTTCCAGCTAATTATCTTCATTAAAACTGGTATTGCCCCTGTGAAGTTTACTGTCTCCCTTAAAACCATCCTCTTTCTTGCCTCTTCTGACTTTCCCTTTCTTCGCTTCTTGTAACATAGACCTTTTCAACGGAAACAAGGAAATCTTCATTTTAGACAAAAATTTGGAATTTAGATGTTGTGCCTCACTGTTGGCTAATTGGTCTGCCAGTTTTTTCCTTCTTCTGTACTTTAATACTTCCTTGTTTTTTCCTATTGCCTTAGTAACAGACTTCTCCTCGTGATTTGATGCCTCCTCCAACGTTGTCATTGCTTCCAAATTTGAATCTTTGAATAGGTTGTGGAGGTCATCACAGGATAATTCAAAATCTTCAGATGGATGCTGTCCTCATTGCAAATGAAGTGGTAGAAGAGGTGAGGCAGAAAAAAGAGAAGGGATTGGTGCTTAAGATCGACTTTGAAAAAGCGTATGATCATGTTGAATGGAGATTTCTGGAAGAAGTACTTTAAAGAAAAGGTTTTGGCAATAGATGGAGGAAATGGATGCAAGGATGTTTAAGCTCTGCAAATTTCTCCGTTTTGATCAATGGAAGGCCAAGGGGAAAATTTCAAGCTTCAAGAGGTTTGAGACAAGGCGATCCACTGTCACCATTTCTTTTCACCTTAGTAGTCGATGTTTTGAGCAGGTTAATGGAGAAGGCACAAGAAACTGATCTCATCAAAGGCTTGTGTATCGGCCAAGAAAAGGTGGAGATATCTCATCTTCAATTTGCCGACGACACCATTTTCTTCTTGACGGAAGACGAGGAAGTCTGGAACAACCTAATCCAAGTGCTTAATTTATTCTGTTCGGTCTCAGGATTGAAAATCAACAAAGCTAAGTGCTTTTTGGCTGGGATAAATTCAGAGAGTGAGAAACTAAATAGGTTAGCAGTTTCTTGGGGGTGCGAGGTAGGATGCTGGCCGATAAAGTATTTGGGGCTTCCCCTTGGAGGAAGGCCAAGAGCAATAAAGTTTTGGGATCCGGTGGTAGAAACAATGGAAAGAAGACTTCAAAGTTGGAAGAAGGCTTTCCTATCCAGAGGGGGTAAATTAATTCTAATTCAATCAGTCCTGGGAAGCATGCCGATTTACTATATGTCCTTGTTCAAAATTCCATGCGGGGTAAGAGGACGTCTAGAAAAATTAATGAAGGAGTTTCTATGGGAAGGCATGGAGGAGGGTAAGAAAACACATTTGGCCAAGTGGGAGTTAGTTACTAAAAACAAGGAGGAAGGAGGTCTAGGGGTGGGGAACTTGAGGAATCAGAACGAAGCATTATTGGCTAAGTGGTTGTGGCGACTCCCAAGGGAGTCACAGTCTCTGTGGCACAAGGTGATAAGAAGTAAGTATGGGCTACAAGCTAATGGATGGGATGCACTTCCACAAAGGAGGGTTTCAAGTCGAAGTCCATGGAAAGACATTTCGAGTGGTTCTCATCAGTTTCTCAGCTGCTGCACGTTTGAGGTGGGCAACGGAGAGAGGGTGAGGTTTTGGGAGGATGGGTGGTTAACAGGGGGACCGCTGAAGGAGCAATTCCCCAGACTATTCCTACTATCGAGGAAGCATAATCAAAACATCTCAAGCTTCGTGGAAGTTTCATCAAATCCTTTGAGTTGGAACTTTGATTTTAGGAGAAACTTGAATGAGATGGAGATAGTAGAGGTGGCCACATTATTACAGAAACTGGAAGAGGTTCGATTGTCTCCATTAAAGATGGATATCAGAAGGTGGAATCTGGAGGCTTCAGGTTTGTTCTCATGCAAATCTTATCGTTCATTACTGAGCAACAATGGGAGTGTGCACTATTTTCCACCCTACCCACAGATCTGGAAATCAAAAGTTCCTCCGAAGGTTAAAATACTTGTATGGCTTGTGGCCAATGGGAAACTAAACACATGCGACAGAATTCAAAGGAGAAACCCTCTTATGTGCTTATCACCACATCGGTGTAGCTTGTGCAAAGCCAAGGAGGAGAGTGTAAATCACATCTTTCTTCATTGCTCCTACTCGATCCAAATATGGTGGAAATTGTTACAGGAGGTTAAAGCAAGTTGGGTCATTCCTAAAGGGTGTTTTGAGCTACTAAGCACAAACTTTAAGGCACTTGGAAAAAGGAAAAAATCCAAAGTTTTGTGGGGTTGTCTGGTATCGGCAATTTTCTGGAATATATGGCTGGAACGCAACAAGAGGATTTTTGAAGATTATACTGGAGTGGGGGCAGAAGAACTTTGGGGGAGAGTAAAATATTGGGCAGCTCTTTGGGCCTCAGTCACTAAAGAGTTCAATAATGTTTCTCTATCTCAAATACTATGGGATTTGTTAGCAGCAGTTAAGTGAGCTAGGTCTAGAAATGGCTGTTGTAGCCAAATCCTAATGGTTTTTCCTTGTTATACAGTTAGTGGACTTCTTATCCACTTCTGTGCTGTTATCTATTCTTTAATAAAATTGTTTCTTCTCAAAAAAAAAATTCAGAACTTAATGTTGTTTCATCAGCCAAAGCCGTGATGCTCTTCATTTGCAATTGCAGAGGAAATTAACCGGCAAAGAAACCAACTGATGCATCACAAGGACGGAGTTCCAATAGATGCACACCTTTAGAAATTATTCCATTAAAAGATAGTTCGTTATCCTTGACAAATCATAGCAAGAAAGTAGCAAAATCTTGGAAGCTCAGGCATTAATAATTCCAAACACAATATTGGAACCAAGGAGCAAAGGCTGAATTGCTAACCTCCCAAGTTCAGTAACAATGGGACAAGAGGTTATTGATATGACAAAGCATCACATATGCTGGCTCCCATATGAGTGAAGTTGCTTCAGTAATAAGAAATTTGTTCCTGATCTACAGGGCATCTCTTCTTACTCTGGGGTGTTTCAATTCAATCATGGAGCTCTGAGCGAGGGCGAATGCAATTATTGGTAAGGCTAATCCCAGAGGCAGTAAAAACCTTGCTCCGAGAATTTTTCCAGTTCCACTTTTCTTTTCCCTACAAAAATTCCTCTTTAAATGAGTGCATATAGGTATGTGAAATCAATGAAAGAATATAGGGCAAGAAAACATTAAGGTATTGCTGGCTCCCTTTTTCCCTTGATCAGATAAATCGAGTTCAATGTGCATACAAAGGCATTATATGTGCATGCATGTGCCAAAATGCTAATCAATCAATGACTCATATTCCCGGATTAATCCTGTCGATAGAGACATTCATGTAGTGAAAACTTTCATTTCTGAATCAGCCAAATTTCCTCCTTTGCATAACTGTTCCCAACTTTCCAAATAGGCTCCTAGGTTTGTGTTATAATAGGCACCACACTGAGTAAGGCCGTTGGAATATGCTAGAACTCTTTGGACGTCTGCTCAAACCAATCTTATGTGAAAGGAATTTGTAAGGACTACACTTTGGCTCAAGCCTATAATAAGATTCTTCTTCCCTTCTACCAAACAATATTACCACAAAGTAATTCTTCAACTTCTTGGTCATTGTTGCAACCCTAAAGAAACCAGTCTTACCTTCAGAGGGAAAGACCATTACCAAAAGCCAGCTTGGTTCCGTTGTCTCTCCACTAGCCGACTCAAAGCATACCCACTAAATACCTAAGACCTCTTAAATACTCCTCCAACACCCAAGGGCTAAAATATTAAGGTTTGGGACTCTCCGTCCTTGTCCTCGATTTAGGGTTCAGAGACCAAAAGAGCCATCTTGGCTCTCTTGTCTTTCCACTAACTGACTCAAAGCACACCAGCTAAACACCTAAGACCTTGCAAAATACTCCTCCAGCACCCAACGGCCAAAATATTTAAGGTTTGAGACTTTGCGCTCCTGTTCTCAGTTTACAGTCCAGAGGAAAAGACCCTCACGAAATGAACCACCTTGGCTCTCTCATCTCTAAACTAACCGACTCAAAGCATACTCACTAAATACCTAAGACATCACAAATGCTCCTCCAACACCCAAGGGCCAAAACAATTACAGGTTTGAGACTTTTCATCCCTACTCTCGGTTTAGGGTTAAGAGGGAAAGACCCTCACCACGAGCCACCTTGGCTCTCACATCTCTGCACTAACCGACTCAAAGCATACCTACTAAATACATAAGACCTCACAAATATTACTCCTCCAACACCCAAGGGCCAAAATATATAAGGTTTGAGACTTTTCATCCCTGTTCTCGATTTAGGTTCAGAGGGAAAGACCCTCACCAAATGAGCCACCTTGGCTCTCCCGTCTCTCCACTAACCAACTCAAAGCATACCCACTAAATACCTAAGACCTCAGATATATTGCTCCTCCAACACCCGTGGGCAATAAAATTAAGGTTTGAGACTTTTTGTCCATGTTCTCAACATTTTCTAAAGTGAAAAAAGCAATGTGATGTAGGATTGCAATCTTGAGCTTCCAACTATCATTCTAAAAAAAAAAATCAAATAAATAAGGATTCATATATGTTCAGTACCAAATAAAACTAATATTTGCTAGCTGTAGTGCAGGAAATTACACATGTTTAATGTCAAAGTTCATATCTCCCCCAGCCTAGTGTTAATCGACCCGAATTTATCAAACGTGTTGATGTTATCATGCACCTGACTTGGCATGAGGGACAGAGCTACAGAAAGTAAAAAACAATACATTGTCACATGTCCAGCCATCGTTCCAAGAGGGATAAGGGAAATTTCACACCTAAAACCTTACTACACCTACAGTAAATATGAAGTGCAAACCTCAATACACAGTTACAAACACCCTATACGAAACAAACTTTTATTTTGTCGAGGTATTCGACTCATTAGGACAAAGGATGCATGCAAGAAGAGTGCAAATGAGTCAAGACTAGTTGATATGGTCTCAGACAAGCGTATAAGTGACCCCCACTTCATGCTGGATCTCAGCTCATCCGAAATGACAAAGTTCAAGCTCTCTTTTTTACTTCATGAGTTTTTAAACAACCCCAGTTTAGGCTTGAGCTTGAATATAAGATTGAAAAATAAATAAAAAAAACAAAAAAACAAAGAACTCAAATTTGGAAAGGTGATTTGAGACACACACACATATATGTATACATGACGAATAATGAGAATTCAAATATTTATTACACTACAATCGGCTTGCAGAACATTGCTAAAACCCCAAACAAGCTCCAGACGTGATTATTCTTTTTTACTACTGATGATTTAATCATCCATTGCATTATGTAAGAATTACGTTTAATTCTAAAATTTTGAAGGGAATATCCAAATACTTTTCTAATGCATGTCAAAGTGACAACACGAACGAACATCATTTCATACTAGCAAAATAGATTTTCACTTAGTTAGCCAACAGAGTAGAAAGTAACTTGTCCTTAATTTACCAGATTTGAGAAAGACTGCCTTTCACCATGAAATGTATCCGAAAGTCTACATGTAGTCATTTCTCAATACATTGTCCTTTTTCTTTGTTCGGCACCACTTAATACATGTAAACATTACAATGGGACTTTTTCTCTATATTATGCAAAGAGTGAAGAAAGGGGAAAATAAAGAAGATAAAACTGACTCAGAAGATGAAAGACAGATAAAAAAAGCTATACGTCAATAGATGGACACAATTATCCATTCAATAGTCTCGTACAAGAAAAATGGTAGTGCAAATCTGAAATGGTTACTTCACCGAACTACATAACATAACGTCCAAATAGGAGTTACATATAAGAAACTTTAGCTGTTGGTTGAAATCAAAAGATGTTATGAGTAAGAATATTCTTGTAGGTTAATATAAGCTCATAATTTTTCTTGCACATTATCATAGGTACATGAACAAAAGTTTGTGATAGTTACAACCTGTAATATTATACAAATGAGATTATTGCTTTAATTGTACTGAAATTTTCAGTTTCGAATTCAAATTTGTTCATTCCAATAGTTATGACTAAAGATGGTCCCCTTTTTACTTCCTAGATATGGCAAAGGGAAGCAGCAATGTTGAGGCAACAACTTCAAAACTTGCAAGCAAGCCATAGGTATTATGATTTTCCTTTCTATCATAAAAACGTTGTAGCATATTATAACGGAGACACACTATCATTAGCAAAAGACAATGCACGAGAAATAAGAAGTGAAATAAGAAGTTAAAATTTCACAATGCAATTAGGATATTTTGTGCCATGTACACTATAACTACAAGGCCTTGCCCCTTAGATACGAGAAGTTAACGTGCATGTGTCTAAACACCATTTTCTGACTCCCTTATGGAACTTGTTCTTTAATCTATGCGACAATAGACTAAACTTAGCAACTAGAGAAGAACTAGAAATCAATGTATTAAAATTGTGAGACGTGGGTGAGGCATCCAAGGGATAGCCCGGCCTAGGCGTGAGGAGTGAGGCGAAGCCTCACGGGACCTAAATTTTTTAATATATACAGTGAGCGTACACATACATTATATTGAAAAAAAAAAGATTATTAATCAATAATCATCTTGGGCACACACATATATTATAAATATATACACACATATATATACATATTATATATATATATATATAAAATAAAGGATGAAAAGCACAATGAACACACATATAACAATGCACGCAGACAGCACATATATCCATTATATAAAAAAAATAAAAAAATAAAAAAATAAAAAAAAGGCAGAGAGACGATGGTGCAAGGAAGAGGTATGAGGCAATTAAAACCCTACCCAAAATTTGGGTTTGGGAGTGAAAAAAAAAAAAAAAAAAAACCCTGAGGCACGCCTAGGCGGCTCCGGCAAAGCCTTCCGCCCACTCCCTCAAAACAGAGGTGGCAACCCTCACGCCCAGCCTCAGAGGACGCCTAGGCACGCCTTAGGGCGCACCTTTTAAAACATTGCTAGAAATATACAAGATTTATACTAGTTCGGCATAACTTTTGTTTACCTCCAGTTGTGATTTCTCTAGGTAGAGAAACCATGGCTTCTTTGATTAATAATAGTATAGAGTACTTTTGCAAACACTAGAACTAATCCCTCTCTTCTGTAAGCTGTCTCTGTTTTCTGCTTGCTTTTCAACCCTTGCTACACCTTATTTATAAGTATAGGGTGCAATTTACACTCCTATTAATCTGATTAGGTCACCAAATCTACTTGGGATAGGAAAGCACCCTTCATTCCTATTCCGCTTCTTCTTTTAGGATTCCTAATTTAATTGTACAAGAACATTTATTCTTTCATAATCCTTAATCCTTGTAAGACAAGAATTTGTGCACCTTAGCTTTCCTAATACAATCCTAATCAAAATAGGAGTATAACAAAAGACAAACCAAATCCTAACAATCTCCACCTTGGTGAGTCGAACCAAGTCTTGACTATTGCAACCCAGAGTATCTTCGAAGCTTCTTTAAGCAACTTTATAAATCTTCAAGAACCTTCACCTTGGCAAACTTCTTCTTGCCTCATTGCACCTCAAGTGAGAAGGTGCTCCACCCCAAGCAATCAACAAGATTGATCAAGTTCAAGCAATGTTTGAATTTCTTGGCCAACACTATCTTTGTAATGGAATATGTGGCATTGTCATTCGTGTTAACTTTTTTTAACCCAAATCTCCTTGGACTCCCCCTAATTCCGGATTCTATGATACCTCACTTCATTGTACTTTGATCTTCTATGAAAAACCAGTTACAAGTGAATGGTGCTTTGACTGTCACATTTCAGCTTCAGGTAATATTATGGCTTTCCAAGCCACTAAGCCAAATTGCCTCCTTTCTTAACTCTACTTTAGTGTCAACAAAACTGTAAGAGGTTGTAGTAGTGCCCTCCAACTAATTGGTCCTCCTGCGCCTATAAAGAGATAACTAGAAGTTGACCTTCTCTTTTCTAAGTCCTCAGCATAGTCAGCATCAACATATCCCAACACCGGATTTTGTGATACCTCACTTCATTGTGCTTTGATCTTCTATGAAAAATTTGATTTTTTGACAAGTGAATGGTGCTTTGACTGTCACATTTCAGCTTCACATAATATTGAGTGATCCTCAGTTGGCTTACCAAGCCACTAAGCCAAATTTCCTCCTTTTTGAATTCTACTTTTGTGGTCAACAAAATTGTAAGAGGTTGCAGTAGTGCCCTCCAACTGATTGGTCCTCATGCGCATGTAAAGAGATAACCAAAAGTTCACCTTCTCTTGTCTAAGTCCTCAGCATAGTTGGTATCAACATATCCCAACACCTTAGAGCCTGATGTTACCCAAAGAAGCTCCCCCCTAACTCTCTTCTTCAATGACAGTACCAACTAAGCTTGAGCTATCTTCCATTTTAGCTTTCTCGTCCTTCCAAATCTCAAATCTTGCAATTCCTCTTCCAATGATTCGTAGAACCACATTCGAAAATCCTTCTTTTCCTTTTTCTTCTTGGATTTCGACCTACTCATGTTGTTGTTCTTCTCTGCCTTCGTCTTTTCCCGACCTTTCTCCTTGCCCTTGGCATAAAGATCTTAAGAGCCTTCAGTTATATCCTCCAGTTTAACATATGACTGAAGTGCTTGAATTATGTCCTCAAGCCGCAGGAACTATTTCCAAACATTAAAGTTGTTCGAAAGTGCTTAAATGACGAGGGTAGAGACCTTAGCAAGATGATGGCCATATCATCATCTTTGTTGGTTTCTTTGACCTTCTGAAGATTGGCTATGCAATTTTGGAACCTGCATACATGATGTTCAATATTACACCTTCTTCAAGTCGAAGCCCGAATAGTTCATCCTTGAGAAACAGTTTATTGGACACTGTTTTGCCCATATAAACCTTCTCCAACATGTCCCATGCTTTAGTAGTCATCATTTCTATGATGTGGGACCAAACTGATTTCGTGAGATTGAATCCCAATAGAACTTTTGACCTTCTTGAGAATCTTGGTCCATGTTGCTTGTCATGGTCTTAGGCTTCTTACTAAGGAGTGCATCATCCAACTCCTGCTATATCAGTATGCTCTTCTCATCCTTTGCCAGTCTGTGAAGTTATCCTTGCCATCAAAATGTTTTAACGCATGCCTTAAGCTTCCTAGGAGCACGAACGTTTTCCTCTTGCCATCGCAAAACACCTTGAACCAAGCACTTAATACCAATTGTTGTTATTCTGAATATGGAACTTGTTCTTGGATGTATAACGCAATAGAGTAAACTTAGCAAAAGAGAATAACTAGAAACATACAATATTTATACTGGTTCGGCAGAACTTTTGCCTACATCTAGTTGTGATTTCTCTAGGTAGAGAAACCGCAGTTTCCTTGATTAAAAATAGAGTATACCGTACTGTTGCAAACCCTAAAACTAATCCGTCTCTTCTCTCGGCTCTCTCTATTTTCTGCTTGCTTTTCAACCCTTGCCACACTCTATTTTAAGTATAAGGTGCGCTTTACACTCCTATAATCTGATTAGGTCTCCTAACCTATTTGGGATAGGAAAGCACACTTACATTCTTGTTTCGTTTCTGCTTTTAGGATTCTAATCTAATTGTACAAGAAAACTTATTCTCTCCTAATCCTTGTAGGACAAGAATGGGTGCACCTTAGATTTCCTATAATCCTAAACAAAATAGGACTATAACGAAAGACGAACCAAATCCTAACAAAAATGACTTACTAAGTAAGGTGATAGTGACTGACCAACTAGAGTGGGTTAAGTTTTAAGTGATGAGAACCTGAAAGTTTGGTTGGTTGGAAACTTAGAGGGCGAACCTAGATTGAAGCCCTTGCAAAATCCAAAATGAATTTTTGGCAACAGAAATTATTGCTTTTGTTTTTAAGTTTAAATAGAAACCCCACGAGAAAATTAAAATAAGGGAATTGGAGCACAGAGGCTAGGGCTTTTGCTCTTCCTAATTGTTGTTTTGAATCTCTTTTTCTATATAGTCTGTATTTAACAGAACATGTGAAAAGTAAAAGCGCAAGAGCTCGGGCTCGGACCTACTCCCTACAGGAAAACAAACAAGCTAGTCACAAACAGCCGGAGCTAGGGGCGTAGTTTGTTATTCTACTGCAAGCTATGACATATATTATCCGTCTCTTCTCTCGGCTCTCTCTGTTTTCTGCTTGCTTTTCAACCCTTGCCACACTCTATTTTTAAGTATAAGGTGTGCTTTACACTCCTATTATCTGATTAGGTCTCCTAACCTATTTGGGATAGGAAAGCACACTTACATTGCTATTTCGTTTCTGCTTTTAGGATTCTAACCTAATTGTACAAGAAAACTTATTCTCTCCTAGTCCTTGTAGGACAAGAATGGGTGCACCTTAGATTTCCTATAATCCTAAACAAAATAGGACTATAACGAAAGACGAACCAAATCCTAACAAAAATGACTTACTAAGTAAGGTGATAGTGACGGACCAACTAGAGTGGGTTAAGTTTTAAGTGATGAGAACCTGAAAGTTTGGTTGGTTGGAAACTTAGAGGGCGAACCTAGATTGAGACCCTTGCAAAATCCAAAATGAATTTTTGGCAACTGAAAGTATTGCTTTTGTTTTTTAAGTTTAAATAGAAACCCCACGAGAAAATTAAAATAAGGGAATTGGAGCACAGAGGCTAGGGCTTTTGCTCTTCCTAATTGTTGTTTTGAATCTCTTTTTCTATATAGTCTGTATTTAACAGAACATGCGAAAAGTAAAAGCGCAAGAGCTCGGGCTCGGACCTACTCCCTACAGGAAAACAAACAAGCTAGTCACAAACAGCTGGAGCTAGGGGCATAGTTTGTTATTCTACTGCAAGCTATGATATATATTATACAAGTACATGAGAAAAATAAAATTGGGGCCCCTCCAAAACTGGAGCCTACACAAAGGCACCATAACCATGCGTATGATTTTATTCTAGGACAAACAAGTACAGAATCTATCTTGTTACTTAAGGAACTCGTGAAATAGCTCAAAAGGGAAAAAGGAAAGATCTTATGTCGTCATAGAACTCCGGCAGTCATTTCTTAACATTGAATGCACTGCGTTGAACCAATTGGCATTTTCCATGATTTTATACCAGATGCTAGATTATGAGGGCTTGAGAAATCTTCATAACAAGCTATAGAATTTTCCCTAGGAAGTGACATTGTTTATACTCATACAAGATAGTCTACACTGCAACCTACGGGAAGAGGACAATCCGATGCTTAAATAATGGATTAGGTATAGGTGAAAATTAAGCGATTATCTAGGATAAGGATGTTTGGCATCAAACAGAATTGCTATGCATCTCATAAATCCATGTCACTATTGGATTTAAGATGTCCAAAGTCCATGTTTAGGGCCTAAATAATGCTTTTGTCATGACTAAAGGCAAATGATGGGAGAAGAGCTTTCTGGTCTAAATGTGAAAGACTTACAGAATCTGGAGAACCAATTGGAAATGAGTCTTCGGAGTGTCCGAATAAAAAAGGTACGAGCAGTCACTCAATTTCTGAAAATCATCTATTTACATAAGGTCTTCCATGGTGCTAAATCACTTTTGACTTCTGTAGGACCAACTTTTAATGGATGAAATAGAAGAACTAAACCGAAAGGTTAAAATCTTGCAAAACTTTGGTACTACTTTTCAGTCTTTTCCTCTTTATTACTTAAGGAGCTAAATGTTAAAGTCTGTGTGCAGGGGACCCTCATTCACCAAGAAAATATAGAACTGTATAAGAAGGTAAACCTAATTCGTCAAGAAAACATGGAGTTATCTAAGAAGGTACTGGTTTTGAAACTAAATAAACTTCAACTTATTAGGGAGAATGACAAGTCATCCAAGTCTGCTACTGTTAATAATTCTGTTACTGTAAATTAACTGATTGTATTAGTTGTGATTAGTTAAGATAGTTATAAAGTAGTTAGGGGTATCTATGTAAATAGCCAAAGGCTATATATATTCCTACACAATGTGTAAAGTTCTCAGTCAAGTAAATACAATCAAGAAAACTTACTGTTGAAGTTTTCTGTTTCTACACAACTATCCAAGAGTAATAAAAATCTATAATCCAACCTACAAAAAATTTCAACATTTTTTCCGCAACACCTTAACAGAAGTTTCACATCCCAGGTTTATGGAACAAGGAATGTAAACGAAGCAAATCGAAACACTCTTCTGACAAATGGTCAAGGTATTGAAGAGGACTCAAATGGACCTGTCCGTCTCCAGCTTAGCCAGCCACAGCAGCAAAGCTACGAGCCACCAGCAAGGGCAACAAATCTGGGGTATACCTTCTTCCTAAAACTACACTGTCCATTATGATTACCACTTTCAATTTTCCATTTATTGATCAAACTGTTTTATGATGACTACAGCAGACTACAATTACACTAGCAAAGAAGATGCATCATATTAGGATAATGTTATTTTATTTCTCAAGAACAAGGCTGATGGATTCAAATTCATGTTCTATCACACTAGTGGTAAAAGAGCTGCAGAACAATCCGCAAAAGGACCTTGATTTGAAAACAATGATTTGATGTGTGTGTGACAATCAATGAAACCAGCTACATATGTAAAGATGAGATCAATACATAATAAAGAATAATTGACTTGCACTTCCCGTGCAGCTCAACTTTTAGAAATCTCTAAGTCTATCAGCATCTGTGAAACAAACTTTCTCTGAAAAATATTGCAATGTTTATATGCATGTCATCAATTTTTTTACACAAAACATGTGAACACCAGCACTTGGTTTGAAAAAAGATGAAAATATAAAGGGAAAGAAGCAAAACCATTCGACTTACTGCATTAAAGTTCAGTCCATTTAAGTATTGAATTTCAAAAAATGGTGTATGCGGTGTTTACCTTCTTGTCCACGCAGTCTGATATTACATAGAAGGCATCTACAATGATTTGCCGTCCTGACTGCAATATAATGTTCAGCAAGGAAGTAATAGGTAGTTAAGCACAGTAAGCAAAATCAAGCCATATATAAATTCACTGAAACAATCATTAAATGTACACAGAATTCTCTGATACAATAATTAAAAAAACCTCTAGGACATCTAATTAAATAAATTCAAACCAGTTGGAAAGAAAATCATGCATAGTCAAATCGAAGTAAAATTATAAAAATGCTGGTTATGATCACATGTAGATTCTGGACCATTTCTGAGTGAAACAACATAAAACAGGTGAGTACAATGCAGTGCAATCCACAAATATTAGGCCTCCAGGACTATGAAAAAGTATCTTATATCAAATTAGGACTAGTAGACTTTACATGCCCAGGTTCAAGACTTCAGAATATCCCATGCCACTCTATGGTATTTGTTTTCATAGACATAGTTCTTAATAACCATAGCCAGATCCATGTTTCCAAGTTTACAGATTCATGCACCAAATAATAAACAACAGAAATGGATAAAGTTACAAGAGATCTATGGACCGCAACGCAAATCCCATAGTGGAATTCTAAAGTACTACCAAGACATATGAAAGACTTCCTATTGGATAGGGAAGACCGCATAATCATGCCACATTTGAGATTCAACTTTTGGAAAGTAGGGAAAAATAACAATTCATGAGATTAGGTATATCAACAACTAAGGCCTGCCTAGCATAGCTTGCAAGGAAAGGATCAGAAACATGTTAAAATAAAAATTCTTGGTCTTCAAATGATTCTGGGCCATTTCATTTTATTGTAAAATAATATGCAATTCAACTCCTGTCAGACCAATGGATTATAAAGAGAAAGGAAAAGTATGATAACAGTTTGAGCATTTTCAAGCATAACTCCAGAACTCAATGCTATTTCTTAAAACAACAAAAATAAATAAATTAGATATAAAAAAAGGAACCACGAACATCTGACAATATGTTTTATTTGCCACTATATCCCAATGGATTTTTTGTTTTTTTTTTTTGCGTCAAATATCTCAATGGCTATTTCAAGAGAAGCAAAATGCACGTTTAAGAATACAACAGTCAATGGTATAATTTCATGTTGCTTCCTGAAACAATAATAGTACTTTGAAGGACAAAACAATATTCCAAGATAAGACAGTATTTTAGCAGGAAAAAAATAATGCATTCAACAAAATTGAAGCATATGCTGTTGTATTTGGCAAGAGTCAATAGGACTTTGAAAGCTAAAATCTTCCACAAAAGAAATAGCTGTTCAATGCCCTGCAGATAGAACAAGAATGAAATTACCAGAGGTAGGGTAACATTGTAGTGTCAGCCAAGGACTCTTCAATGCTCACAATCACTGAAATTGGTTCAGAAATCAAGAAAAGAGTGTGCAAAGCTAAAACTGTTAACTCAAGTTGACCTTTGAATTTCAAAAATCTGGTCCAAAAGACTTGTCTATGATATGATCCACTTCTTTGTGAAAATATGAAGGCTTAAGGAGAGGAGATTATGATGATCTGTAATCATATATTGGCAATGTGTTGAGAAGACTTAGGATACGTAAATAAGGCAATGAAATTCAAATGTCAACTTGAACAACTACAACTATTCGTGGAGGAAAGCTTGTATTGTGATACTCTGAATCCTACATCAGCCATGCATGCGTTGAGGAGGTCTAAGTTACTCAAGAAAAGCCTATGAAATCCAATGTTAACTTAAGCTTCAGAAGGCCTTAAATGGTACCTTTTACCAAAGGTGACAGAGATCCGTAAGCAGGTAAGAAATGGCATCACACATCGGATAGGCTCGTCCACTTATAAATGTTATGTGTATGCTTCCTATCTTAGTGAGGACACAGGCCTAACTTTTGGGGAGAAGGTAATCTTGAATCGTACTTCATGTATGACATGGAAAGTATATGATACTGAACCATGATCTATGAATCCAAATGTCAACTTGTGGTATGCATTATTGGAGACCTAAGATCATCATAGAGTCGATCTACACAAACCCGGGCAAGACTGAACATGAATGCTCATATTTGGCTTGTCCGGTTTCTCTTTTAGTAAATAACCTTCTTGGATACACTAAACCCCTAGACTTCATAAGCTTATAATTATAGGTCTCATTTGCTTGGGGACTAAAGACTTGAAAGTGGGCATAGGATTCAATTCCCATGTTTAGTAAGCAGATACTTGGGGATGTGAGGCCTTTTAGAGAACTTCCATGTAGGAAGACCCCACTGGGCAATGGGCAACTCAAACCCCTTAATGAAGTAACTGCCCAAGTACATCTCTACCCCTAAACTAAATAGCCAAGGCAATTCGTATTAAAATATTAGTATTTTTTATTTTATAAATAATAAAAGATAACTTCATTTTTAATTTGGAATAATAATAAAAGATTGGTTAAAAGTATTTGAAAATATTGAAATGTAGTGTAAAGTGGAAGAGCATGGTTAGGTATTTATAGAAAAAACTATAATTTTTTATATTTTTAATTAGTTTTTTTTATAATATATACTTAATTTTTATAATTTTTTAATAATTTAAATTGTGATTGACGTCATGATAACGTCACATAGGCTGGGCGCTGGGATAGGCAATTATTGACTGACTTCTCCATTGGGCTCGCCTTGGGTCCAATTGCCCAAGTGGGCTGGAGTGTTTTGGGGAGGGGGAGAGAGTGGATTGGGTTGCCTTTCCCTAAGGCAATAAGCAACAGTGGAGTTGCTCTTACATGGGTATCCATAACCATTATGGGGAGAACTGAAACTCTTGGGCCTCTAAGGTGTCTTGGAAATGCATTTATTGTGTTTCTTATGATTAAACTACCCTTATAATAGATTAAAAATACTTTTTTTCCCCTTAAATTTTTTGGTTTTTTTATAAGGGTATTAATATTATTGAAAATTTAAACAAATATTTAGTCGTCCTATTTCACAAATCGAGCCTTGGAACAAGAATCAAAGGCCTTATTTGATTATCAAATTATCACTTCCAAACAAACACTTGAAAGGGGCAACAGGAAATGAGCCAACAATGTATATTAAGCAAGACTTTTAAGCAATTTTTTTTTTAAGTTATGAGAATAGTTTGAGTAGATAACTTCAAAATTTAGGCGCAAATAACAATCAAATCTATATCTTTCAGAATCAAGTTCAACTCAATTCAATTTAAAGGTCATTAACACAAACTATCATGCTAATCTACATATGGTGATAACCACCCACCACATAAAGTTTAATTGAAACTGATAAAACTTCTGGATCCTTAAACTCCACAAGCTGCCAAATGAAGACACATAAAGAGAAAAAGGAGCAAATCAAAACACAAAAAGAAATTTTCACATCACTGAAAATTACGAGTCTTCTCCCATGTGAAAGCTACACTTTCAGTAATTAGTTCTTCACAAGATTTAAAATATCAATGTTTTTATTCTCAAGGACTTAATATAAGATCAAGGTGGACCGATTTTAAGTAAAAAGATGTTTCCAATTTTCACAATATCAACTCAATATATGCCATCACCATAACAAAACGTCCTCATTTCAGCCATTAGCACCATGTTCATCTAACTATAAAATCATCATTTTTATCACCACCTCATAAGTCTGTAAGGACGCTAACATAACCACTGCAACAACACTAGTACATACTAGGTTCCACCAATGAACTAATGTGATTGTACTACTAAAATCACATGCCACCACCTCTTGGTTATACAATCCACCACTATTACCAAAAACATGCAATTGAAACAAGCATCACACGTGCCATCATTGACAGCAGCACTCCTACTACCGCCTGCCAGACCACATGTACCTAGTTTATCTGATTGTTGATATAACTATCTGACAAACGTTATAAAGAAAATATGAAAGCCTAGATGCCTCTTGAAGGCTAGAAAAAGGCTTCATTATAGGCGTATTCTACTAACTTTCATTAATGGATGCACATTTAGAATGTACACTCGTAATGTTCTAAAGTTATCATCTAACATAGATCATGAATGTAAGTTCATAATGCATAGCAACTGTTAACAAGGATGAACATTACATAACGTATTTTAAAGCCATGATTGAACATCAGACATTCCTAATGTAGACCATGAACTCGATGCACTACGTCAGACAAACACACTTAACAAGTATCTTGAGTCGTTATCATAATAACAAGAGGTTTATAATTGGTTTGAGGATTAACGCATAAAGCATATCCGTACTAATATACTTTACAAGCTACTTTGGTACTTGTACAAGATTGCATACACTAATGCCTACTTATGAGCATATCATGAAATAAAGCGAGATTGTGAAGCCTATATGTTTAGTAAGCAGACCCTTGGGAATGTGATGCGTTTTAGATGGGCATCCCTAACCATTAAAGGGAGAAACTGAAACTCTAGGGCCTCTTGAATATATGCTTTTCCCATGTCTTGGAAATGCATTTATTGTGTTTCTTATGATTAAACTGCCCTTATAATAGATTAAAAATATATTTTCCCCCTTAAATTTTGGTTTTTTATAAGGTTAAATATTATTGAAATTTTAAGCAAATATTTTGTCCTACTATTTCACAAACTGAGCCTTGGAACAAGAATCATAGGCCATATGTGGTTATCAAATAATCACTTCCCAGCAAACACTTGAAAGGAGGGCAATAGGAAATGAGCCAACAATGTATACTAAGCAAGACTTGAGTAATTTTTTGAAGTTATGAGAATAGTTTGAGTATTTAACTTCAAAATTTAGGCGCAAATAACAATCAAATCTATATCTTTCAGAATCAAGCTCAACTCAATTCAAATTATAGGTTCATTTGCACAAACTATCATGCTAATCTACATATGGTGATAACCACCCTGATGAAACTTGTGGATCCTTAAAATCCACAATCTGTCAAATGAAGACACGTAAAGAGAAAAAGGAGAAAATCAAAACACAAATGAAATTTTCACATCACTGTAATTACCAGTCTTTTCCCATGAGAAACCTTTACTTTCAGTAATTGTTTCTTTACAAGATTTAAAATTCAATTTTTTTTTTTTATTCTCAAGGACCTTTTACAGATATAAGATCAAGGTCAACCATTTCTAAGTAAGAAGATGTTTTGAATTATTCACGATATCAACTCAATATATGCCATCGCCCTAACAAAACATCACATTTCGGCCATTAGCACCATGTACATCTAACTATAAAATCATCACTTTATCACCACCTCAACTGTAACTGTATGGACACTAACATAACCGCTGCAATGACGCTAGTGCACTAGTAGGTTCCACCAATGAACTAATGCGATTGTACTACTAAAATCATCATGTCACCACCTTATACAATCCGCCACCATTACCACAACGATTCAATTGAAACAAACATCACCACTTGCGATTGTTGACACCAGCAGTACTACTACCGCCTGCTGGCCACATGTACCTAGTTCATCTGATGGTTGATGATAACTATCTGACAAACTTTATTAAGAAAATATGAAAGCCTAGATGGCTCCTGAAGGCTAGAAAAGGGCTTATTTTTAGGCGTATTCTACTAACTTCAACTAATGGATGCACATTTAGAACGTAAATTCATAATGTTTTAAAGTTATCATCTAATATGGATCGTTAATATAAGTTCCTAATGCATTGCAACTGTTAATAAGGAAGGATGAACATTAAGTTGTATTTTAAAGCTATGATTGAACATCAGACATTCCTAATTTAGACCATGCACTCGATGCACTGCACCAGACAAACATGCGAACAAATGGAGTGTTTTTCTGATAAACACACATAACCGAACAAATCTTGAATTGTTATCATAATAGCAAGAGTTTTAATTGGTTCGAGGGTTAACCCATAAAGCATTGGTACTACTATAGTATACTTGTACAAGATTGCATACAGTAATGGCTACCCATCGGCATATCATGAAATAAAGAGAAACTGGGAAGCCTATATGTTCCAAGAAACGGAACCAGAGATCGAGTCGACAAAATCAGTAGCAACTACTACCTCGATTTGTCAACTATAGACCCTATATATCATAAAGATAACACTTACAAGAAATGATGGATCACAGACAGCCTAATAAAAGCTAGAAACTAAACCGAAACGTGTAACACACATGAATTTAACATAATTTCGAGAAGCGAAAAATACAGGTGCATTGAACAAGGTAAAGTTTAATTAAAGTTAAAAGTGATCAAAGCAGTGACTAAACCAAATTAAAAGCAATTAGTGGTGAACACTGTACAATTTACGGCAGCTATAAAAAAGCAAAGATGGCCGATCCAAATAAAAGAATGAACAGTAGTAAAATCTTGTACCTCAATTGCGAAGTGAAGGCGTGTATCTGTCTCCAAAATAAAACCACTGTTCCTCGATAATAATTTTATTTTCTGAAAATTAACATTCCAAAGCAAAAATACAAGTATTTAAACAACGCATAAACCGATATAAATATAGATTACAAACTAGTGGCAGTGAACATATATATTTTCTCAAATTTTGCAATATACAGACATACATACATACATATTTATATATAAGAAGCTCAATGCGCAATTCACAGTAACAAATAAATCATCTTAAAAGTTGAAGACGTAGGGCTTACAATAAGTTGATTATAACGCGATACTCCTTTCTCAGTTCCATTTAAGCTTATTCTCGAATTTTCTCATAGTTTTCTTGGCAGCCAAACAGACGGTTCGCCGTGGAAGACGAACGGATATTCGTCAAGAAACAGAAAAATTACAGCTCGGAAGAGGTGGAGGATATGGAATAGAGCAGAAGAAGGAGAATGCAGGCCGAGAAACGCGGTGATTTGAGGAAATCGCGAGTCGGTGGAATCCATTGGAGAATCGGACGGAGGGAAGGGGACGAACGGAGGAGGAGGAGATCTGCTTCGATGGAGGGGAAGGGGAAGAGCGCGGATGCCTGACGACTAAGAAGAAGAAGAAGGTGAGAGTCGTGTGAGGAGAGAGTTGGATGAAAAATATCTGAGAGGGAAACGAATTAAAAAAAGAGAGGGGAAATGATGGTGGGGGAGACCCTGAGAGGAAGAGAGTGTTGGTGGGGGCTATGGAGGTCTATGATGCCCCCACTCGATCTAACACGTAATGCCCTTTTCTTTTTTATTTACTTCTTTTATTTGCTGATTCTCTAGTTAAATATTATTAGATAAATCTAGGGTTTCGAATTCTCCCAAGCTGCTTTCTGAAACCGGAGGAGCCTTTGGAGGCATAGGTGTATTACTCACCGGTTTCCGCTTCACCAAAACCAGCAGCTACAATCTATTGGCTCAACCCAGCCTTGAACTCGGAGCAACTTTCGTAAAGTTGAACCATGACTACATGTTATTTCGGTTTAATAATATAATGTCACGAAGGGGGAAGTGGGGGCCGTTGTTGGTATAAGATTAGTGGTTGTAGTGGGAACTCGAAGCAACTTTCATAAAGTTGAACCATGACCAAGGTATAAAATATCGATGATATCGGAAATATCGGTAGTCTAAAAACACAGAAATTTCTATGGAAATATCGGGATATTATCAATATCGATAAAAATTGAATAAAAACCACGGAAATTGTAAGAAAAACTTGGAAATTTTTATTAAAACTTTGCAAGATGTTTATTTAGTCAATTATCTATTAGTTTATCACAAAAAAATTGGAAGGAAATGCATTGCATGATAGATATAACTAATTTAAGTTGATTATATAGCGAGCTAGCAAACATTGTGAGTATAGAAAATATGAATTAGTACAATATTTTACACTTTATACATTGCATTGTAAGATACATGAGTGACTTAGCAAGGTCTAAAATATCGATGATATCGAAAATATCAGTAGTCCAAAAACACATAAATTTCGATGGAAATATCGGGATATTATGAATATTTTAGACTATTTCGATTTAATAATATAATGTCATGAAGGGGGAATTTGGAGGGGGGGTTGTTAGTATAAGATTAGTGGTTGTAGTGGGAAGTGGTGGGGGTTGGGGGTTGGCGATGACGGTGGTGGCAATAGCGGTGGTGGTATATAAGGTTAGTGGTTGTAGTGGAAGGCGGTGGTAGTCAGTTTGTTATCCAATGGGTAATATATATGTAGAAGAATAAATACTGTTATTTTTCTTTTTTGAACAAATAATGTCATTTTTAAATATTAATGATTATATTAAATAAATTCAAAATATTCATTAATATTATGTTTGGATGAGAGAAATAAACTTGAAATTTGGATAAAAGTCAGAATTTATAAATTGACATGCACTAATTCCCTTGTTTGGATTGATAAACATAGAAATTTAGAATTTCCGCATGAAAAAAAAACTTAGAATTTGAGATCTCCAATTCTCAAGTTTAAATTCTATGTAAATAAGTGTCATTTCCCAATTTCTATGATTGAGAGTTTGGAATTTGAGATCTCCAATTCCCAAGTTTAAATTCTATGTAAATAAGTGTCATTTACCAATTTCTATGATTGAGAGTTTACAAAAAACAAATTATGTATTCAATTTCATTGTTCTATTTGAAGTCAACAAATTTTCCACTTATTTTGGATGAGCAATGCCAACTTTTAACTTAAAACGCAATTATATACATTAGGGTCAACAACTAACCCACACAATGGATGAGTCATAATTTAGTATCTAATTTATCATATAACGGGGTCAATGTAACATTTCACATCGTCCAGGGAAGTGGATCCTCTAGCCTTATATGTATATTCTTATCTTTACCTAGCACGAAGCCTTTTGGGAGCTCACTGGCTTCGGGTTCCATCGGAACTCCAAAGTTAAGCAAGTTCGTGCGAGAGCAATCCCAGGATGGGTGACCTACTGGGAAGTTCTCGTGTGAGTTCCCAGAAACAAAATCATGAGGGCGTGGTCAGGGCCCAAAGCGGATAATATCGTGCTACAACGGAGTTGAGCCCGAGATGTGGTAAGGGCTCAAGCTGGGATGTGACAATTTGGTATCAGAGCCAAACCCTAGCCGAAAGTGTGCCAACTAGGACGTCAGGCCCCTAAGAGAGGTGTATTGTAACATCCCACATCGCCTAAGGGAGTGGATCATCTATGCCTTATATGTATATTCTCATCTTTACCTAGCACGAGACATTTTGGGAGCTCACTGTTTCGGTTTCCATCGGAACTCTAAAGTTAAGCGAGTTCGTGCAAGAGCAATCTCAGGATGGGTGACCTACTGGGAAGTTCTCGTGTGAGTTCCCATAAACAAAACCGTGAGGGCATGGTTGAGGCCCAAAGTGAACAATATCGTGCTACAGCAGAGTCAAGCTAGGGATGTGATGGGAGCCTGGGTCGGGATGTGACAGTCAACCCTAAGACCTCACATTTACAATAAAGGGAGAAACACCACTACATCGTAATACAAGTGATAATGTCTTGTTTTAGTTTTAATTTTATATTTGAGACATTATGGGGGGAGAAAGAAGTAAAAACAAGACAAGAATTTTTTACATGTAACAAGAACACTTGTCATGTAAAACGTACAATTCTACATATTTTAATATGTGTGGAAGACATGAATGACATGTCTCACTTATAGAGTATCATAGTATAGAAACCAAATATATATGTTATAGTTTATAGAGTTACTCTAAAAATTTGATAGTGCACTTTATGTTTTCTATACTTGGAAAACAAACACATTCATACGGAGTGTACAATATAATTTTTGAAGTGTCAGTAATAACACCTTAAGTAAAACCGTAACAGTACATGATGATGTTCCGAAAATTGCTCCATCTTGAGCATTTGTGAGTCGTTTGAAATATCATTATGACATTTAGTTTCAAAAAGGTCTATATTGCTCAATAAAGTGACTATTTATTTGTCCACTACCACTATGTTACGTAACAAATCTAAAAAAGGGTTATGATAAAATAAACCTATAAGAAAAATATTATGATTATTAAGAATCAACGGGACTTATCCCTCTTTCCTGGTCTAATTCAAGATTATGCTTTCATGTCTACAACTCAGTTTATTAGAGGGATGAACCTAATCCGGAATAGGAACCATAAAAGAAAATAACGATTAAACCAATCACAAGAAAACCAGCTATAGTACCTATTATCCAAAGAGGAATCCTTCCAGTAGTATCGACTATTTGTCCTACTTTCCTCCACATTTTATCAAGTGATCATGTTAGAGATATAAACAACCATAAATAATTATGAGATGATAAACTTCCGAAAGGGATAAGAGAATTCCTACTATCTATTCTTTTTTATTTTAATTAAAGAAATAATTGAAAAATAAAATAGCAAGTACAAAAATGAGTAATAACCCCCAATTGATATTATTCCCGAATAAGCTAACCTTTCGAACTGTTGCTTAATACATGGGTAGGCAAATAGACAATCTGATGAATTGAAACATCTTAGTAGCCAGAGGAAAATCAAGCAAAATCAATTCCCGTAGTAGCAGAGTGCAAAATAAAAGCTACCTAAACTGTGAAAACAGGCTTGTGGGAGAAAAAATACAAGCGATCTCCTCTTATATTCTAAATAAAAATTTAATGTATATCAATTTTTTTTTTTTTGGGTTCAAATATGTATATCCTATTATTTTGTTAAATTTCAAAAACAAAAAAAAAAAAACCCCACACGGTCGATGGTGAGGCAAGCCGACTAGTGTGCGGAGTCTCGAGACTAGATACACGTTGGGACAGCAATAGCATCTAGACTTGGATTGTCTGTTCTCCTTATCTCATACCCTCCTCATACCCCTTTTATATTTTTTTATTTTTGCGGTCACGGTTAAGCCACATTAATATTTTATATTCCCATTACTTTTTGTCTTATATAAAATGGTAAGAGAAGGGTATGAAATGGGATGGCAGACAATCCAAGTCCCTACCACATCACCTACGACCACACGAAAAATGATTTAATAACATGCATGCGTGGGCAAATCGATAGCGGACACGTACCCACCTTCTAGACCTCACGATTAAACTAATGATGCTGTATTATTCTATTCGTGTTTCGAAGCATCCGGAATAAAGATTGTAAACAAAACGTATTAAAGGGACGAATGAGACTGGGGGGCCCCACCCACTTGTCGTGGACACGTATCGGTCCAGAATTCTGATAGTAAAATATTGTGAAAAGGACAAAGGTATTTGAGCGGTGCAAATTGTAATCTGCTGTTGGTCTTATCATGTTTTGTTTGTTGGTTGAATTACGGCGTACCTAAACTTTGAAAGAAAGCTGACAACTATTCAAATTATTAAGCCTTAATCTTGTTTACGCACGCGCTAAGAATAAGGTACCGTTTGGTACGGAACGGGACGGGACGGAAAGGGACGGGGAGGAACAAATGTTACATGTTATGTTTGGTATTCACAGAACGGAACGAGATTGTTGTTCCGTTCTGCGTTTGGTAAGTGCATGGACGGAACAGAACCAAAAGGTAAATGACAAAATTATTCATGTTTCGTCTATTGTTTGGTACAACATTTATGTGTGGTACGGGATGGGACATTTATTTTTTATTTTTTATTTTTATTTATTTTTTTAACTTTTTCATATTTGAACACATATATACTTATTCATTATTTGTTTTTCTCCCATGAACTAACCTTATATTGAGATAAGCATTTCTACAGTTATAGTAGAAGCATTCATGCGCATAATTGCTTCCTAGAAAGGCAGTCCCAAGAGAGGTGAACAACCAAGTTAATCATGTTCCAAATTATAGCATAAATCACGGATACAGCAATGGAAAACATAGATAATTCGATTGGATTCATTTCGTTTGGCAGAATATGCTGCTTCAAAAGCGACACTAGATAGTAAAAGTGAAAACAAGTAATAAAAACTGAAAATTTACTCAAGGAACTGCAGTAAAATGGCAAAATCAAACAAATTGGTAGAACTTCATGTCGTCTAAGATGACTAGATTAGTAAAATTTTGAATAAAATTCAACAGTACCAAATCGAAAACAAAAGTAGCATCCTGAATAAAATTTCTCCCAAAATTCTGACGCATAACCAATGTTGGGTATCAATGCACATCCCTTGAACTTTCGCCTGACACGTGAATCAATACCCTTGGGCCTTCTCCAACTTTCCTGCCATAAGCAAACATGCTTTAAAACAGAACAACTTAATGCTAAGGCTCCAGGAAGTGGAGATGCACAGAGAAATATGCATCCCCAAGTTACTTAATCAAGTCACAAATGAAAGAAAAGCAATATATCTCATAAATAAGACATTAAACCACATGGTCACCCTACATGCATCGATTATACAAGACACACAGAGACAAGGGTAGAATCATGAATGCTTAACAGGCAACACTATCTACCTTAAACAGAGAACATTAACAAATTCATTGTTGATAAGGAAAAGATGCACAATGAATTCATCACCTCTCTACAAGTCATTTTTGATCTTTCTCACATTCTAATTCAATTTTCAGCCATTGAGATATACAAATCTCAAACTGCAAACAAAACTATGAATCATTCCAACTTCAGGCAACTGTAATGAACACATCCCATGATTCAAGGTTGTGAAGAGCACTTGACTACTGCTATGCCCAACATCATTAAAGCGATACAAAACTGGCACTATAAAAACAGTTTGACACCTCCCATTCAAGATTTAAGTTTAAATGTCAACTTTGTTGGACCCAAATCACTACAAACAAATACAACTGTAGTAACTAGTACTTCACACCATTAACTAGCAGATCTCACAATTAAATGAATTAACCCTAATTTACCCATAACTTAATAGGTTATGAATTTATTAATCCCACTCAAATAGCCCATTGAAAATTCATATCCACAACAGAAAATTTCTAATACATTAGAGCTGAAATCCCCACATAAATGTAATGATTAAAAAATTAACAATTTCACAAACCTAAAGTTTCATAATTGTACTGCATGACACGTTTCCAACCCCAACTTAACAATTTCACAAACCTAAATTTTTATTTTTCCTTCTATTTCCTCCTTAAGCATTTATATCTATACACACTTATTCAGCTACTCATGATCGATCCAATAGAATCCAATCCAACAGAACCCAAAGACATCAGATTTGTAGATTTTAGCACATAAAAATCGAAACTTGAACACTGAAAATGACACACCCCGTCCCGAAGGAGGGCATGCTGGCTGTCACGTGAGAGTGACGTAACCATTTACACAGTTCGGAAGCTTTAAAAAATACAATTACTAAGATGAAACACCCGAGGGTGAGTCCTACTTTTGTGAATTCTGTCAGAACATCGTTGGATTCCTCGTGGCCACCAAAGCTCTGCTATCTAGAACCTGGAGGGGCGCAAAACAAAATTGAGTGGGTCAGTAAAACAAAGTTTTTTGAAAACATTTCATTTAAAATATTTCTAACCCCTCGCCATAAAACCTGTATACTTTCCCAGAAAAAAGGTATATAAACATATATATATCATCAAAAGCTCAAATCACAATCCTTCAACGCTTTTCAGAAAGAATATGCCATGCCATGCCATATGCCAAAATATAATATGAATACATCAATATAAATCAGGTGAAATAATAAATCAACCGGAGACCCTATAGTGGTCCTGTACGGCTGATTCTACAGCTCAATATCTCATCCAGCCGGAGTCACCAACTGTGACCTGTACGGCCCTACCGGAGTCACCAACTGTGACTTGTACGGCACTACACTGCACATAAGTCAGAACTACCTATAGTAGTCTGTACGACTAAGATGGTGAAATAATACGCTCTAGTGCTTCTCTCATCAATCATCTGTGCACATAATCTAAAGTCACCTACCAGTCGGAACCCCTCTAATGGTCTGTACAACTGGCATGTCGGAACCACCTCTACACACCCCGTCCCGAAGGAGGGCATGCTGGCCGTCACGTGAGAGTGACGTAACCAGCATGCCCTCCTTCGGGATGGGGTGTGTTAGAAAAAAATTCAACAGAACCCAATCCAACAGAGGAAAATCCAAAACATAATTCAAACCAACAAAACCCAAAGACATCAGATTTGTAGATTTCAGCATATAAAAATCGAAACTTGAACTGAAAAAATGAATCCAGATAGAGAGATACCTCTGAATGCGGATCGAACTTGGAACAGAGATGCAGAGAAGTTTACGAAGAGGCACACAGAAGAGGATGAGGAGGAAGGTTGCGAAGGGGAGATGCAGGGATGAAGAACTTCAGCGGCAAAGAAGAGGAAGATGATAGAACTTGCGGTAGAGAAGAGGAAGATGTAGAACTTGCGGAAAAGAAGAGGAAGAGGAATAATAGGGTTTGTTGTATGATTTAGGTGTAAATAAAAAGCTAAGGGGTATTTTTGTCTTAAATTTTATGATTTTTTTGTTTCACGGGATGGAAAAACCCGTTCCAATGGGGGAAGGAGAACCAAAATTTAACCCATTTTCGTTTCGTGGGACACGCGTTCCACATAATTTTAGCGCACTAAACATAGGACGAAACGCATCCGTCCCATTCTGTTCCGTCACATCCCACGTACCAAACGCACCCTAAAGTTACATCAAGGTTAAGCAAACGGGTCCTGAATCTGCTGGTTGAGGCAGATTCAAGCAGTTTGAAACGGATATGAGGTGGGTTCAAATATTTAAAGACACAACAGGACAGGACGGATTGTGACATCCGTTGACTTAATCTTACTTAAGTGAGAATAAATCTCCACCGTTTGATTCTCATCCAAGATTTACACATTCTTTGAGTCTTAGCGACTCACATTGCAGTGATTTCATCCCTTTCTCTCTCTCCTAACTCGATCGAGCTACCTCCTCCGTTTCCATCTCTCACTTTTCTCTCTTAACTCGAGGTCTCTCTCCCTACTCCGACCACCATGCACCATAATCTCCTCTCAACTTGAGGTCTCTCCCTACTCGATGACCTGATGAGGACGAGCTCCTCTAGATGGATTTAAGGAACAAGCCTAATGCGAAGTCAACTACAAAAAATTGTTAGTGTAGGAGAATCTAATTAAGATTCTCATGGGTTAGGTTCTATAAATCCCTATAGGTCTAGGTTTACTTGTACTCCAAGTCACTTAACTTATATATATTTTTATTTTTGTGAGATCAATATAAGCAATACAATTACAATTCTACATGGTATCACTCGTTTAGGTTTCCCTTTCCTGGTCAAACCCTACCATTCTCCTTCTTTCTCAAACCCTAGCCCTCCCCCAAGTTATTTTTTTCCAAAAATTTCCCCTTTTAGTTATAAACCCTCATCTTTCTTTCACTTATGGCCACTCAAGCTTCTTCCTCCTCTTCCAGCATTCGACCCTTTCACTCCAGTCCTAATGTTTCTCACTTTTTGAAACTAACCAATCCCAACTACCTCATTTGGTTTGGTCAGATGAAGTCGTTTCTTCTTGGTTACAATTTATTTGGCTACGTGGATATCACTAATTTGGCCCTTGCCGCCACTCTTTTTTTCTCTGACACTGAGCCTACTGCACCAAATCCGACTTTCGCTACGTGGTTTCAAACTGATCAAACGGTTGTTAGCTATTTGGCTTCCAACCTTTTTGAGCCTATTTTGTCACTCACTATTGGTAAAAACTCCTCTTAGGTCATCTGTAAATGTATCCATGCATATTTTTCTTAGGCTTTGCTTGTTAATGCCATCAATCTCTGGTTTCAACTGCAATCACTTATGAAGGGCTCCCATTCCATATCAGACTACCTTCAACATGCTAAGTTTCTCCCTGACTCTCTTCCTACTATTAATCAATCTGTCTCTAATAATGATTTGGTGAGCTTTGTCTTTAAAGGTCTTGGTCCAGATTACTCAATATTTGTCGCTGCTGTAACTAATTCTCATTATTTGCCAGACTTCCCCGACTTGTGTTCTCGCCTCATGATATTTAAGGCCTAAACAAAAGTAGAGCCAGCGACCCATGCTCTTCTAGCTACTGTTCCAAGTAGCATGGCTCTAGTTCAGGCCCAACAGCCCAGGGCCCAAAGGATGCAACGTGGACAGCAGTAGTGAGCCTCACTTTCCCCACGACAATAGCAATCTGTTGCCTTTCAAGCCCTCGACCCTGATCACCTGCGGCTGCTCTGCAGCTGCAGCAACAACCACGTCACATGAACCAAAGGCACGATGGTTTCAATCAGTGTCCATGTGGCTGAGGTCGAGGCAGTTGTTGTGGAGGTTGTGGTGGTGGTCGCGATGGTTGGCTGACTAACCAATGGGGAATCTGGTATTCTCAATGCACATCTTGATTTGTGGTGTAATTTTTGCAAATCTCCTGGCCATCACATCTCTGCTTCCCTGCATTGCCCCGCTCGTCCTTCTGCGGGCTACCATGCCTTCCCCTGGTGTTGCTAATAACCCTACCTGGTACTTTGATATGGGCGCCACTCACCACATGATCAACAATGAAGCTGCTCTCAATGACCCATTTTCCTACAATGGTAACAAATATGTTCTCGTTGGTGGCGAGGGTTCTCTTCCTATCACTCACACTGGGTCTTTTTCTATTACTTTAGGTTCTCATTAGTTCAAGTTAAATAATGTCTTATATGTTTCTTCTCTTAAAGAAAATCTTCTCTCATTCTCAGTTTACTAAAGATAATTCTGTTGTAGTTACTATTCATCATTTTGGTCAAGTGACCTCTGACTTTTACACTAGTTCTTTGTTGTTTCAAGGTTGTTGTGAAGGTCATCTTTATCCCGTGTCTCCATCCCGTCTGTCTGCTTTCCATGTTGTCTCTTCCTCCTTGTGGCACTCCCGCCTTGGTCTTGGTCATCTGTCTTTATCTAAGTCGTCTTTAGGTTCTAGGTCTCAATTAAATAAGGTGTTTTGTAAGCCATGTGCACTCTCTATATTGCACAAATTACCTTTTTATTCCAATAAAGTGTTGCACTGCTTTCATTTTATTTGATTCATTCTGATATTTGGATGTCCTCTACTCCGTCTATTTCCAGTTTTCATTATTGTGTCTTATTTACAGATCATTATAGCATTTACTCTTGGATTTTCCATATGTGGGCCAAATTGGAAGTTTACATGCACTTGGAATCCCTATATAATATGGCATGTAATATATTTAATTCATCGATTAGATTTTTACAAATGGATGGTGGTACAAAATACATCAATAGTTCCTTTAAAACTTTTTGTATAACATTGGGATTGTTCACCGTGTCTCATGTCCTACACTCCCGAACAAAATGATCTAACCGAACACAAACACCAACACATCTCCACTGTCACTTCTCCCCTTCTAAACACTGCCAATCTCGCACCCTCCCTTTGGGTTGAAATCGCTCTTACCATTGTCTTTATAATTAATCTTCTCCCCTCCTCGGTGTTAGGTTGGTCTAGTCCCTATTTTCGGTTGTTTGGTCGTCATCCCAATTTGTCCTCCCTTCGTACATTTGTGTGTGACTCGCACTTAGGTGCTTATACCACTGACAAACTGGAACCTCGTACCAAAGAATATGTTTTTGTAGGTTGCAACTCTCAATTTAAATGATACCGATGCCTTGATCCGGACACCAATCGGGTTTGCATCTCCCACCCTGTTTTATTTCCAAATTAGTTCGGTCATATCCCTCTAATTTTGGTCTGGTTGTTGCCCACCCCTAAATTGTATAAGGCTTTGAGACGATTGACATGGCTTTAATTATTATTATCGTAGCGTTTTGATTTATTAATATGGAACTAAGTTGAAAATCAGCTCTCTAGTTTTATTTAAAACTAATCCTGTCATTTGATCTCTCTATATGAATCAGTTTGTTGAGACCATCTTTTAGTTGTTGTGTTCCTTTATCTACTATTTGAACCTAACAACTTTTTGAATCTTTGATCAAGGTATACCCCTGGGACCCCGTAGATCATGTTTAGTATTGGATTAGGGTAGTTTATGAGTTAATCACGTGTGTGGATGCAGATAAATCTTAGGAGGGAGCACGATGCATTTTTCTGGAATTTAAAAACGTGGTCATTCGGCCACTTTCAGACCATTTTCCCGGCTAACTCGGGCCATTATTATAGTCTTGTTCCCTACATTCTTAACTTTACTTTGGCTTTCGAGTCATTGAATTTGGTTAAGTATCGAACTAGAAATTGGCTCTGAAAGTTGGGAAGAAAATTTGCAATCCTTGGCCTCACGAGGAAGGCGAGTATGCTTGTACTTGCGGCGCGTGGTGCACAAGTGCCTCCGTGGCAGTGCCGGTGACTTTTCTGGTGACCTATCTCGGCATGTACCCTCCTGGGCCGCCACCCTATGGCGGCACGTGGGGGAACCCAAGGTCCCTCCTTAGGTTTTTTGACATGCCGAATTCGAATCTGAATCCGATGTCCGTTTTTCCAAATTATATCGTTTTAGTAGAGTTTTATTAAATGGCCTCTATTGGTGTATAATTGCGTTGATTGGAAGTGACTCCGTCCTCCCTAGTTTGAGCGGCTCCCTGGCAATGGAATACTGTGAGTACACCCCTTCTCAAATTGCATGTTTTTATAAAATATTAGGCTTGCATGCATTTCATATTTCACTAATTGAGTATGTTTTATATTATGTTTTACGAACTTCTATACTTATGGTTTATGGAGAAATTATGAATGTGTGGATAACACATCCCTATTTAAATTGCTTTTACAAATATTTATGATTTATCGAATTTACGTTTTACAAAAGGATATGAATTATTGTATTTTCATATATGAAATTATATGGATTTACGAATATGAATTATCATGGATTTATGAGATGAGGCTTTGAGTTTTTGAGCTCCGGATTTGATATGAGATTTTTGAGATATGTTTTTGATGCTTATCTAGTGGGTTATCATGCATCACATACACACAACACATTTATATAGACGTCTATGGCCATAGGACACAGTTGATGATATTTATGACATACCCCCATCTTCACTAGCGAAACCAGTGTCGGACAGCTTCACTAGCCATGGCTAGTGTCGATGTGTTTTCACGGGAGTAACCTAGTGTCGTACAACTTAACCTTTAGGTGATGGACATGTACCGCCTTTGGACTACTATGATACCCTTAGTTGAGTACATCATTGATGTGATTTACGGATGTTTTACGAATTTGCCTTCGAGTGGCTATATTACCATTATTGAGCTCAGGTTTACACGCACATGTTTTACGAATGTTTTTCATGGCAAGTTAGAGTTTTCAGAAAACTTACTATGTAGTACTATATGTGTTTTCAAAACAGGGGGTTAGTATGTTTAGAAAGAAAATGGTTTTCTTATTATTAGTATTAGTATTATAAACTTTGGTCTACTCACCTTTTGTTTTGGGACCCCCTTCAGGAGTTAGAATCGAGGCATTTGATCTCGACGTCAGGATAGCTCTACATAAGTATCTTTGAGTATTCTCTGTGTAGGACCCATTCCTTTTTTCGTATCATTTTATAATAATTCTTTCACATCCTTCTTGATTAGTTGTATGTTCTGAACATGTTTTCGCACTGGCATGTTTCTTTCTAATTAAGTATTTTATTTGTATACATGTTTAAAATGGCTTCGTCACCCCCGGATGTCGGCCATCATGTGTCTATCATGGTATTTAGGGATATCGGGATCGGGGTGTGTTAGATATTTCCTTTGATAAATAAATCAGAAGTCTTTGGTGTGTTTCGAAAAAATTTCAATTTTGTTCTTAATCAGTTTAATGTGGGAATAAAATGCTTGCAAATTGATGGAGGTGGAGAGTTCATGAGTAAACAATTTGATGATTTTTTGAAACTTAAAAGTGTAATTCATAAGATTTCATGTCGATACACTCCCTGATGGCTGCGAGGAAGCATAGACAAATCATAGAGACTGCAATCACTTTAATGACTACTGCTCATTTCCTCATAATTTGTGGTTTCATGCTTGTGCACACTCTGTGTTTCTAATAAATAGAAAGCCAAGTAAAACTTTAGGAATAAATCACATTATCAGTTGGTTTTTGGTACTAATCCTCAGTTGCAAAATGTCAAGATATATTAGACAATATAATGAAAACAAGTTGCAGCCAAGGGCTATTCAATGTATTTTTGTTGGTTATGCAGAGAGTTATATGGGGGTTCTATGTTACCATGTGCCGTCTCAGAAATTAGTTATATCCAAACATGTTATATATGATGAGAGTTTATTTCCGTACAAGTTTAAAGTTTGTGAAACCAAGACTCAATCTCAAGGTGAATCTTAAATAGGGAATTCTCTAACTACTCCAATCATTGTAACACTTCTAGTGCAGTATAATTCTGGTAATTCAGTAGACGGAAATGTAGTTCATGATTATGTGAATATAAGTCCTATAAATTTAGCAAGTGCAGCTACATTGAATCAAATGGAAGTGCAATTAGGTCAAGCAACAACAGTTAATCAACAACATCATCACAATCTAATAAAACAACTCACTCATCTCCTCCAAACACAGCTTTGATGTTACTTATCCTTAATCTTGCACAAATAGAGGTAATTTTTCCTCTACACATAAGCTATCATTTAAAGTAAATGGGTGTACAAGTTGAAAAAAGAATCCTGATGGTTCCATTTCAAGATATAAAGCTAGGTTAGTGGCACAAGGATATAATCAAGAACATGGCTTGGATTACTTTGAAAAATTTAGTCTTGTTGTGAGACACACCACTATCAGGTTGATTATATCTATTGCAACTTAGTTTAAAGGGGAATTAAGACAGCTTGATGTCCAGAATGCATTCTTGCATGGTGAGTGGGAGGAAGAAGTTTATATGAAGCATCCATAAGGCTTTATGGATTCAAGATATCCTGAGTATGTCTACAAATTAGTTAAATCTCTATATGGATTAAAACAGGCACCAAGGGCCTGGAATGCCCAATTCATAGGGTATTTGCCTGCAATAGGGTTCCAAATGTTTCAATCTGATATAAGTCTCTTTGTCGAACATGATGGAATAGATGTTATTGTATTGTTATTATATGTGGATGACATAATTCTCACAGGATCCAACAAAGCTAAAGTCCAGGAAGTAATTCAAGAGCTTGGAGATGTATTTGAATTGAATGATATGGGAATATTGTCCTATTTTTTGGGATTACAGATTGAGTATAAAGAGAATGGTGATATTTTCATAAATCAGTCTAAGTATGCAAGAGATTTTATAAACAAAGCTGGAATTAATGGTTGCAAACCTACTGCAGCCCTATGTAAGCCTCACACTTGGCTCCTAGTTATTGAAGGTAATGTTTTGGAAGATCCAAGTACCTATAGAAGTCTAGTTGGTGCTCTGCAATACTTAACCTTCACTAGACCAGATTTGTCATTTGCTGTGAATGTGGCTTGTCAATATATGACTAATCCCACTGATATACACTTTGGTTTAGTAAAGATGATCTTAAGGTATGTTCAAGGAACTGTGAAGTGTGGTCCTACATATTCTGCATCTCAAGATAGTTCAATAACTGCATTTTCATATTCTGATTAGGTTGCATATCCAAATACAAGGAGGTCTGTCACTGATTTTGTTGTGTTTATGGGACAAAATTATATATTTTGGCAATCCAAAAAGCAAGCTTCAGTGTTAAGAAGCTCTACAGAGGCAGAATACAAGGCATTAGCACACTGTGCAGCTGATTTAGTGTGGATTCGGTTGTTGTTAAAAAATCTACATCAGTTTATTTCAGAACCACCATTATTGCATTGTGACGATTTTTCTGCATTAGCATTATGTTCTAATCATGTGTTTCATACACAAATTAAACATCTGGATACATACTTCCACTTTGTAAGGGAAAATGTTCAAAGAAAATATCTACAAGTTCAATATGTACCAACTGAGGACCAGGCTGCAGATATCTTGACAAAAAGATTACATGGTCCAGCATTTCTCAGACATTGCTACAGTCTCAAACTAGGTTACCCTAGCTGAGATTGAGAGGGGATAATGACTGAGGATGTATGATAGCTTAGTATGTACCTTCATGCCATGTCAGCTATAGTTTGTTACAAGTTAGTTGAGTTATTAAGAATTAGTTAAGTGAGCTGGAATGAGAGAGATAGAGAGTGTGTGTGTGTTGAGTCATCAATTGTAATAAATGCTATATACAACAACATATATGTAATAGCTCATTACCGTTACAAAGCAATAAACACAAGAATATTTAGTTTCTTTCTCTTCATTTCATCTTCTTCTTCGACTTCTTTCTACATTTTTTGTTTCCTTTCTTCATTAGCATAGCTCAATTCTTCTTCAATTCATAGTTGTTAAGACATAGAACTGTGGATAGGAACTATGGATAGGAACTGAAATGGAAATTCAATTCTTCTTGAGAGATATGGAAAGAAATGAAAAATGTGGTGGTCATGGAGAAGAGATAAGTGGAGGCGTAGAGCAGCTGGTGGCTGCTTGGGGATCAGTTGAGTGGGGTTAGAGGAAAAAAAGAATTAGAATTGAGAATTACCCAATTATGGAAAGTTAATGCAAAATGAGACTAGGTGGAGATCTCGAGTAGGAAGAAAGAGAATAGACTTTTTTTTTTAATTAAAAAGTGTATCCCTCACATGGGTTAATAAGAAGACTTGCTTAATTTTTTTTAAATGACTTAGCTTAAAATGATGTTGTTTTGGCCAAGTCTTTAGAAAACAGAATAATTTTCTTCTCATTCGTTAATCATTTGCAGAACTTGCAGCCGCCGGCCCATCGCTGCATTCTTCTCCTCCACCACAAGCCTAAATTTGGGCGATTTCCGGAGGCACTCCCACCACTTATCCGGGCTTCTGGGTGCTCTCGGGTCTCTTAATGGATTTGCCCCTAGGTGCGCCATGTCGTCTTCTACTTCTTTCATGCGAAGATAAAACTCACAGCTAAAAGACCTACGATGAAACCATGAACTCGTTACTTGTAGGCTGACCTCCTACAGATCCGAGAAGAGGCGGCCCGCTTGACTCTTCTATATGTGCAACACGACTTGAGCACCTCAACTTCTCTATATGTTGGCGCACACGACAACTACTCTTGTCCAAATCCCACAACAACCTTCTCTAGCTGGGATCTAAAGGGAAAATTTCAAACAACTATGAGATCTCAAGCTTTTTCATTGATATCATGAAAAAAATTTCATTGATAAGGATTACTAGAATTTTAATTAAAAAATTATGAGCAGATTAAACAAAAATTAAAAAAATTATTTTTCTTTTTTATTCATTGTTATTATTTTTAGAATTTGAGTTAGTTTAGAAAATTATTATTTTTATTCCATATGGCGTTACTTAATTAGACACGTGGGACCACACATGTGCCATGTCAGCACACTAATAGAATATTTAACAAAAATTGACTAGAAGACAACATTGATTTAGGGCACCCATATTCAAGGATTACATTAATCGTTTTATATTTTCAAGAACTATCTAGATGAGATGGGTCAATTCAAGGACTATTTGTGAAATACCACTAAAATTAAAAATAAAAGCAAATCGCAAAAATTAAAACCCTAACCAACTTCTCTTTCTCTCTCTGCTTCTGGTGCTTCAATATTGCAACTTCATCTTCTTATACTCTATGCTTTGCTTCCAACAAGAAGCCCTTCATTTTCTTAAGCTCTCCTTAGGTTTTGCCTTCTCTCCCCCCCATCTCTCCTCTCTCTCTCTCTCTCTCTCTCTCTCTCTCTCTCTCTCTCTCTCTCTCTCTTGTGATAGTGGGTCATACTGATTCGAATTTGACGACTAGATATTGTGTATAGAAGCGTCATTGACACACTCTAACCCGGAATGTTCACCTGCACACCTGGCATGCTAGCCGACACTGGAATGTGACGAAACCATAAAATGATGGTGATGTGGAAAAGTATGAGTAAATTAAAACTTTATGTAATTGAAATAAGAGTGCGCATGTGAGCGAGGTTGAACCATTATATAATGCAAAGTGTCAGAGCATAAATACGAGGGAAACATAAAGTAAAGAATATTCCCATCTTAGAAGGATGGATATTAAATTATACAAAAGGATATTAACTTCCTACCTTATTGGATGTGCTAGTCACCAATTACCAATTATTCCTCACCTCCACAAGAGCTCAGCCTCTAGGTCCTTAATAGGAGTAAAACATAAAACGTGAGTGGCCAAAAAATAAAGTTTTGTAAAACCGTGGTTTTTCTTAAAATAGTAACCTCTAGCTGTAAAACTTGTATAGTTTTTAAAATTCATACTACTCATATGTAAGAAACAAAGTACCCAAAAAAGCAGTAATAATCTCAAGGATACAGGTAAAACAATACTAATAATTTCTGCAATGCTTATCAAAATCATGCAAGCACAAAAGTCATGTAGAAAGTAGCTACATGAATAGGTTGGTGTATAAATACAATATACCAACCAATTTCTTGGATTGACAATAGGTTGGTGTATAAAGTAGCTACATAATGGTACAAGCTTAAAAGGTCGATTTCTCGTCGTAACAATATACCCCCTTAAGAAAATTTCTTCCCAGAAATTTCCACAACAAATACACCAAACAAAATTGGATAATGAGTTCCAAAGTTTCTGGTCGTCACGAAGTAAGTACAATTTTCTATACTGTAATTGAATTGTAGAACAGTAAGTTGTTTCAGACCTCAAGCAAGTCGACCATTACAGCGTTTCAACATCGTCGAGGTGGCAAGACTCAAGGAAGAAATCTAGAACTAACAGAAGATACAACATTAAACCATAGTTGCAAAAGTCAAGGAACTCTGGGACCTTTGCTATGTTACCAAACTGGTATCAGAGTAATCATAAGACCAATTTTGAAAACCTAGGTTTTGATACCAATTTGACACACTCTAACCCGGAATGTTCAGTTGAACACTTGAATCAAGGCATGCAAAACCATGGTTTTTCTTAAAATAGTAACCCTTATTACAATGCTACGTGTCAAAGCATAAATACGAGTGAATCATAAAGTAAAGAATATTCACATCCTAGAATGATGAATATTTATGCCAAAAAAAAAGAAATTAACATCTTAAATTATCGGAAGTATTGGTTAACAATTGCCAATTATTCCTAGTCTACATAAGAGCTCAGCCTCTAGGTCTTGGAGGGGTACAAAATAGAAAACGTGAGCGGGTCAAAAAATAGGAACCTTTGCTGTAAAACCTGTAATGTTTCAAAAATTCATACTACTCGTATATAAGAAAGCAAAGTACCCAAAATTTCATTAGTAATCTCAAGGATACGAGTGCCCATTAATAATAGTATCTGCAATGTTCATCAAAATCATGCAAGCAGCACACAAGTCATGTAGAAAGTAGCTACATTAACAAGCTGGGTGTGTAAATTACATTATAGAACTATAATCACATGGAGTTGGCGCTAAGCGCTTACATACGGGTCCTAGTTGCCTATTGTAATCTAGGAACAGGTTGAACACCTACTCAAGATCCAAAGTGAACGTAATGGTGCATGTAAACATACACGTAAAACTATTCTTGGCTTGGACAATACAAATAAGGGAAACACCGTGCATACATTTATGATGAGCAAATACTAATCAGTTCTGTTTGCCTTTTCACTTTACATAAGTACTATTCTTTCTGCACACATTTTTACGTACACAATTTTTTTTAATCACGGCGCAACGTACAAAATTCTATTTCATTTGTACTTGTAAGAGACTTTTAGGGTTAAAGATTTATAAGAGCTTAAATGTTAAAATGGTCCCTGTGTTTTAGTCATTAGGTAAATTTAGTCCATGTGCTTTCAATTTGGCCAAGTTGGTCCTTGTGTTTTTCTTCGTTAGCCAATTAAGGACATTTCCATCTAATTTCGATAATTTTTTTTTATAAATTATGATAAACTTATTTATTTGATTTAAAATATTTAAAAGTGAAATAAAACTAAAAATTAAAAGAAAAATTATTCTTCTTCCAATTTTCTAACCTCCTCCCTAACATTACCCTCTCTCTTTTCTATGTCAAAACTGTAATCATTTTTCAGATTGGAAGTTTTATCTCTTACATGTGTTATTTCTAATTGATTTACATTTTTTTTGTAAAGAGAAATGATAATAATATATAATATAATTGTTCTTATGAATTTTTTTAAAAAGATTGAATGAAATGTCCTTAATTGGCTAACATAGACAAACACAAGGACTAAATTAGCCAAATAAAAAACACGGGAACTAAATTTGCTATGTGACTATAACACATGACCATTTTGACATTTAAACCATTTATAAATGCCAAAAACTGTGTTTTTTTATTTTAAAATATCCACTTCATTAAAAAAGTAAAAGTACAGTTGTGATAAATGGTATAAAAAAATAAAGTTTGAGAGATATTGATTTGACAAAACATTTTCAAACACACAATATATAACAATTGATCAGAAAATTAACTGAACAAAAGGAAAAGACATATGTCAATGCCTAAAATAAAAAAACAGCAAGAATGTTTCTTCTGTCTTTTCCAACATCCTAGACAACAAAATAGAAGAAAACAAATGACATTAAAAACAATTGAATTCTGAATGTGCTACTAGTTGGCTGCCATATAAACACAAAAATTTGTACACAACCAGGTCCTTGCTCATGGACAAAACAGAGTCTGGAAAAAGAAAAGCAAACCTAGAGATTCAACTTCTTAATATTGAATACAAATAAACCACTAAAAGATGAACCATGAACTCCTCCTTTTCTTAAAGAAAATGCAAACAGGAAGTTCTAAAGTGTCGTTAATCCTTCTATTAATCCACTTTGCTCCCTGCAATGTGCTGTGTATCTGTTTCAAAATTCGTACGGAAAAAGCACACAAAACAATGTGAAAATCAGATCCCTGGAATCAAAATTAAAAGTTAAAACACATGATTGGGAAAGAAATCAAACACTAAAAAACCAAAGAGAAGAAAAACAATAATGAAAAATACCTGAGAGACTAAGACGATTCAATTTTTGCATGTAGGAAGAAAGAGAAACCAAACGCAACTGCTCATAGCGGTTTCAAACTACACCACATTCATCCTCTCTCATGTGAAGTAGCATGTTTTTTTTTTTTTTTTTTTTTTATCTCTTTGGCAGTTGTGAATTTTTTTGTTTGAGCGGCATTTTAGTCCAATTATTTTTGTAGAAGCCTTGTTTCATCAAACTGAGCCCCTCACTTCATAATAGTAGCGATAGATTATGTTTTGAGATAAGTTAGTTCAACACTAGGATGCCGTAGAATATTTTATTCAACCAATTTTCCAAATACTTTTGTGGGTGTAAATAAAGACATTAGAAAGATCACACCTTTATGTTTGGACCGAGTTTCATCTGGGCCGAAAAACATAATCAGGAGGGCCAGTTAGGCCTGCCCTGCTACCAGCCCACCCCCTCATTTGCCTCCCAATTTTCCGACGACGACGATGCCCTCTTCGTTACCCCGCATTCTGCAGAAGCAACAAGGGAACGACAGAAAACGGATAAGCAAAACGGCGGCGCATGGTCACCCACCACCGCCTCTTCACTCTTTCTTCTTTCAAGCCTCTGCCGTCTGCACCCTCTCTTATGTAATACTCCTTCTGTTTGGAAACGAAGGTAGCTCACTCTGCTCTGGCTAGTCTCTCTCTCTCTCTAGCTTCATCTCTTCTGCTCTAAATTCATTTCTGTTTATCACAAAAAATCCAACCCAACCCATATCTGCTATATCTGTGTTTATATTCAGTTTCTCTGCCGTATTTCCGTTTAAGCATGGTTTTTTGAGTATTGGGTTGTGGGTTTTATACACAAGTAATAGGTGAAGTTATGGATTTGATGGTACCTGTGAACCAAACCCCTGATGGGTTTTGCTCATTTCACAGAGTTGATAGGGTGAGGACAGGAAAGACTGGTAATTTTGGAGCTAGGGTCTGTGGTAAGGTTGGTCTCACCACTCCCGATTATCGGAGGCTCTTTGTGGGCAGCAGAGCGCAGTTTCTTGTTCTCTCCGATGGCATTCAGTGTGGGATACAGGACGGTTACCAGAAACATAGGCGAAAGCGTGTACTTGCTGTGTCAAAAGTCGAAACTTTTAGTTCCAATGGTAGGCTGCAGAATGTTGAGTATACCCCACATGGGGGTTTGAATGGAATGGACTCTTCCAATGGTTTTGAGGAATTCGAGAGTAATAATCAGCTTCGTAGGCTGGTTAGAAATGGGGAATTAGAAGAGGGGTTTAAGTTTCTAGAGAACATGCTTTATCATGGTGATATGCCGGATATTATTGCGTGTACGAGTTTAATCAGGGGGTTTTGTAAGAGTGGAAAGACAAGGAAGGCGACGCGGATTATGAACATTCTAGAAGAATCTGGGGCTATCCTTGATGTTATAACTTACAATGTCTTGATCAGTGGCTACTGCAAGGCTGGTGAGATTGATAATGCTTTGAGGGTTTTGGACCGAATGAGTGTTTCTCCAGATGTTGTTACGTACAATACAATCTTGCGTACTTTATGTGATAGTGGGAAATTGAAGCAAGCGATGGAAGTTCTTGATCGACAGCTGCAAAGGGAGTGTTATCCAGATGTGATTACGTATACCATCCTGATTGAAGCAACTTGCAAGGAAAGTGGGGTTGAGCAGGCGATGAAGCTTTTGGATGAGATGAGGAGCAAAGGATGCAAGCCTGATGTGGTCACTTATAATGTTCTTATCAACGGGATATGCAAGGAAGGAAGGTTGGATGAAGCAATCAAATTCTTGAACGACATGCCGTCATCTGATTGCCAACCAAATGTCATTACCCACAATATTGTTTTGCGTAGCATGTGCAGCACTGGCAGGTGGATGGATGCTGAAAAACTATTAGCTGAAATGGTTCACAGAGGCTGTTCTCCTAGTGTTGTTACTTTCAATATTTTGATTAACTTCTTGTGCCGGAAGGGCTTGTTGGGTAGAGCAATTGACATTTTGGAGAAGATGCCTAAGCATGGCTGTACTCCAAATTCCTTGAGTTACAACCCATTGCTTCACGGATTTTGCAAGGAAAAGAAGATGGATAGGGCGATTGAGTATTTGGATATAATGGTTTCTCGGGGCTGTTATCCAGACATTGTGACTTACAATACTTTGCTTACAGCTTTGTGCAAAGATGGAAAGGTTGATAGCGCAGTTGAGATACTTAATCAACTAAGTAGCAAGGGTTGCTCTCCTGTTCTAATCACATACAATACAGTGATTGATGGGCTCTCAAAGGTGGGGAAAACAGAACGTGCCTTAGAACTTTTGCATGAGATGCGCAAAAAGGGTTTAAAGCCTGATGTAATTACTTATTCTTCTGTCGTGGGAGGGCTTAGCAGAGAAGGAAAGGTTGATGAAGCAATTAAGTTTGTCCATGATTTGGAAGATTCGGGCATCAAGCCCAACGCTATCACTTTTAACTCCATCATGTTGGGTCTTTGCAAGGCTAAGCAAGCTGGTCGTGCAATTGATTTCCTCGCTTATATGGTATCTAAAGGATGTCAACCTACTGAAGCAACATACACCATTCTCATTGAAGGCATAGCTTATGAAGGGTTAGCAAAAGAGGCTTTGGAGTTATTGAATGAACTCTGCTATAGAGGGGTTGTGAAGAAAAGCTCTGCTGAACAGGTGGCAATCAAGATGTAGATGTAAGCAGTTCAACTTTTACTCTCGGATGGTAGGTCATTGTTTAATTATGCCTTTGGATTTCGTCGGCCTCATTTCCCATGACAATGATTTTCATGGTGTCCAAACATATTAATTCATTCGTTTTCTTTGTCTTGAGGATCGAAATCCAAAATCAATTTTGTTAGATATCCATGTAAGTCCTCAGTTTGTTTGATCTGATTCTTGTGCTTCCGATGAATCCATGCTTGTCCGTCCTGTAGTTTCCACTATCTAAAATATTTATACTTATTCAAGTTTTCCACATTATGCTAACTAGTAATCAATATGATAGTTCTCTGATTAACTACAGAGTTGCTGTTAAAAATTGCGTCATTGCTCCATAATGTTCGCGATTTTTTTGTTATATTCTCTCACTCTTGCTTCTTAAAATAATTGTTCGCGATTGTTTTAGCTTGAGATGTTCTATACTGAAGACTAACTATGGTTCTAAGTAGCTTGTACCGTGTCTAATTTATTTCACACATAAAAGTTAAAAGGCGTTGGAGTAGCTCGTATGGAATAAGTTCAGACGTAGAAGTTAAAGGGTCTGTCAACTAGACTACTTGGGTTATCTGGTCGTTGACATCTACCCGAATTGGGGTGGTTCCTCTCTGCACTTATCGTAGGGAATAGGCATGCATCTTCATTGACATATACCTGAACTTGGTGGCTTCTATCTGCACTAGGCCATGTTCTCATAGGGAGTTGGTATGCATCTTCACTGACATCTGATTGGGTGGTCCTGTCTGCACCAGGCCATGTTATCATAGAGGATAATGCATGATCATCACTAGGGTTCTGTTCTTCCCTTGCAACATTGCAGATACATGATGTGCGCTAATGTCGCGAATACACGATGTGTGAGGGTATCATTTTATGCATTCACTTTGTGGTGAACTTACTACACCAAGTGTCGCCGGTGCGCATCTACAACGTCGCATGGGTGATCCAAATTGTAGTCAACGATCATAAGACTGAATATATCAAACCAAAACGATGGATATAATCAAATAGGTTTCGTATAAGTTTGCTCTGGATCGTGTATTGTTACAAAAAAAAAAAAAAAAGGAAAAAAAAAGAAGGACAAGATTAGGCTGATTGGCTGGCCTGAAAACTGTAAAGGGCTGGTTTAGGACCCTCGTGTGACTCACACATCTTGAAACAATCCAGACCAAGAATGAAATGAGAGGACCAGATGTATGTACATGATAAGAAGATGGCTAACTAGCTTATCCACGGAACTAATTTAAATGGAATTAATAATATCCATAGGATATTCTTTCAATAAACTTCCAAAACTCTTGCATCATTTGGTCGCCATCAAATAATTACACATAATCCACCGCTTTGAACGTTTTTTCTTTTATTTTTCAAAATTTTAAAGTCCTCTATGGTGGCCAATGAGTACTATAGTTTAGTGGTTTTCGTGAGAGGATTTACGCTTGAATCTCATAAATGACGAAAAATCATGAGTCTTCTTAGATTGGCAACTATTATAAGCAGGAGCAAATTTAGACATTATGCGGTTTGATGCTTGGAGCCGTTAGATTGGTGAGATTTAAACAAAATCAATGGTATTTGACAATCCAACGACTTCAAAGAAAGCATGCATGAGCATCGAAGCTTTGACTCTTTTTATTGGTAAGTATTTAAATAAAATTATGGTCTCATTATATTGGTTATTTTGTAAATAAAAATTATGAGATTTGCCGGGATTACTCCAAGCATCAATGCTTGTGCATGCCAACTTTGAGATTTATAAGAGAATCTCTGAAATATTTAGCATAATAAGCATTTAGGAATCAATTCTTGAAACCATTATTGGTAAAAATTTAATGAAAACAAGGGTCATTGGTTAAAATGATGAAAAAAATTAAACATTGATTGTCAAATTGATCGATTCTATTACATGTCACCTCTATAGACCCATCATTCTTCTGAGATTAGTTAGTTCAACACTTAAGAGTCAGTAGAACAATCAATTTTCTATTCACAAACTTGACCACCTATCGACTTCAAATATCGATGGTTACGAATGTTTAATTTTGAGAAATGACTTTTCCACACCATTTTCTACTTCTGCACATCCCTATTTATTTATGATTCTTGATTTTCTATTTCTCCTTTGATTGCTTCAATCAAAAGCTATAAATAAATGGATGTGTGTAGGAGAAGAAAAATGATGTAAGCAATTTTTTATTTTTTTATTTTTTATTTTTTATGATTAGGGATAACTAAATAAATAGAACTCTCATACTTCAAGATAATTTTTGTTTTTCTATCTACTTTCCGCAAGACAAATTGCTTCTTGTTTGTTTGGTTGAAGCATATGAATCACAGGCCCACATTGCCAAACCGTCACCGTGCCAACAGAGACTGTATGTGCGAGAACAAATTCTGAGAGTCAGTGCCAGATTTCCCACGTCCCACCACTTTTATTTCCTCTTCAATATTTAATTTTTGCTACCACTTTCTTTTTCCCTTGAAAACGCAAAGACCTCATTCCATTTGATCTCTCACCATCTTCTCTACCTACCACACAATAACAATCCTTAAAATATAAGAGAGAGAGAGAGAGAGAGAGAGAGAGAGAGATGTTGGAAGCTTTTACCACTTAAAATTAAGCAGCTGGGAAATTGCACGTACTGCAAAAGCCCCAAGTCATGGAGAATATTCCATCTCCTAGAGACAAAAACGAAGGTGTATTTTCTTGCTGGGGACGTCTAACGTTGAAGCTTCCATGTATAAGAGGATTAAGACGACATACAACCACAAGGCAGAGAAGTGTTGGAAATCCCGGTGGCGGTTTCCGGTACGATCCTTTGAGCTATGCACAGAACTTCGATGAAGGTTGGGACGAAATGAATGATGAGGACTCTACTAAACGTGGTTTCTCGGCCAGATATGCTGCCCCTTCATTGAAATCACATGGAGATAAGTAGCAAACTTTGTGCTATCCTAGCAGAGGCAATAGCTGGTTGATTTTGTATTCACTCTTAGTTACGAACTTCTTTCGCTTGGGGGAAGTGAAGGAGTTTGATTTCTTCATGTTCATCTGTTGTGACTAAATATATCATGAATGCAATTTTCTTTTAATACAAACTTTAGAAAAGGAAATACAATTAGAAGTTTGTCCCCTTGAAATTAATGTGGACATTTTGTGCTTGGTGTATCAATATACTTAAATGAGAGATGCTGCCCTTGAATGCATATGTGATGATTTCTTGTAATCTCCATTGTCTGTTTCAATGTTATTGATTGCTATGCTTTTTAAAAAAAATCCTTCTGTCGTGCTTTAAGATTAAATAGTTGTAAAAGTAAAGTAATTGCACATTTGATAAACTGTATTTTTTAAAAAGATACGAGTATGAAAAAATAGTGTAAATTCTTTTGATAAATTTTAATGAAAAAGTTCTATAGCTGTGTATAATAAAAACAATGGACAAGATGGTGCAGGTGGGGGCAATGACGACGACGGTGGCAACAACAGTGGTGGAGCATATAGTGGTGGTGTGAATACTGGGGTGTGGTGGTTGTGGTTGTGGTGGCAACGACAATGGCGGTTGTGGTGGCGGTGGCAACAAGAGTGGTGGTGATTGTGGTGGTAGTGTTAGGTAGTGGTAGGCGGTGGCGGTGTCTTTGTCCTTCAAGGGAGAAAAATGTGTGTATAGAACAATGACATTTTAAAAAGGGATCCTTTAGTTTAGTTTAATTACCAATTACGAGAAAAAAAACTAGCTAAAATATCACATTTTTAGTTTAGATACTAATGGAAAGGTCAACCAAAACAAATAACACTCCACTTATTGTTGAATATACACCCATATTTACTTTTTCAATTCAAATTTGTTTGACTACATCCCATATACTTTTCCATAATACCCTCACACCTCACATTTCACACTCTTGACATAGATACGCCCTTCATTTTCTAAATACACCCCACACTCTTCACTTCTTAAGTTCAAATAAATATTTTATGTTTTTATTTTTAACACCCCACACACTTTACATCTTCAAATTATAAGGTGGTTTCTATGTTGTTTCTTCTCCCTTTCAAAGAATGAAGATTGAGATTTGAGAATCTATCATTGACGGAATTTTTTTTTGAAAATCCATCAAATTACCTTTTTGCTTCACACACAATTGTGTTTAACACTTTGATCGATACAAAACCTCGTAACTCTCTCAACTCTTCATGCTTCAGACCATATGGTAGACAAAAACACTGACCCTTCTCAAAGGAGGTCTGTATTTGAGTGTGCTGCAACTCTAACAATGAGTGTGTTCGTGGCAGGAATTTCCGCTGGGGATGTTTCCTGGCCGACGAGCACACAGCTCCCCTGGAGGTTGGCGCCGGTTGAGGGCTGCTGTCGGACTTCTGCTTCGTTTCTGGGCGTTGTCGGGCAAGTCTCGTCGGGCAAGACTCTTCGGGCAAGGCTCTTCGGGCAAGGCTGAAAGAGAAGGATAGAGTTAACTTTGAGAGGTGCCTTTGTGGGGCCTTAGGTATAGGCCTTGAGGCTCACAATCAAGGTTAACATTTAGGTGCTCAGGCGTGCCACTGCCATCTTTAGCATGGCAGATGTAAAATGGTTGTCGTTCTTTCATTGTATATATATATATATGTATCCAAAAAACCGTGTTTAGTTATAACAGGTGCCTTTGTGGGGCCTTAAATGTAGGCCTTGAGGCTTCCCATACATAACTAAACCAGTACTCGAACGCATCATATGTATTCTTGTGATTGTCGGAGTCTTCTAACTATTATATTTCTGATTACCCGAATCCAAGGAATAGAACGAACCCAAATGGGTGCCTTTGTGGGGCCTTAGGTGTAGGCCTTGAGGCTTCCCATCAGAGTTCATTCTTATGCTTAGACTCCTAAGATCGCTGAACAGGATGAATCCAAATGGATGCCTTTGTGGGGCCTTAGGTGTAGGCCTTGAGGCTTTCCATTAGAGTCCATCCCATGCTTAAGCGTTCTATGATAATCATGATATAATAGAAAGAAAACTAGAAGGTAGGTCGATTACTTGCGCCCCAAGTAACTTCGGACTTCTCGTTTATCAAGGATTGTCGTGGATGGGTTAAGTCCACATAAAGTTCTTTTTTATGCCTTGAGGCCAAAGACTTTTAAACTAATCAGATTTACATGCCTGCGGGCTTAGGACTTGGATCTAATTTAAGCATTGAAGATATATTTAAATCAGATCCAAGTGTTGAGAAAGCTTTGTCATCGTGATTTTGCTAGGAACAACTTGCATATAACTAAAAACATACAACATATCGCTAGTCTTTAAAGAAAGAAAAGACAAAGACAGAACAAAGCAGGTCGGGCTAGATTAAACCTTATCAATTAAGGCTGATCGTCTTGCAGGTCCCTATCTTTGTGGTTCTGTCAAAGGTCTGAAAGCTTAAGTGGGGAGGGGAAAGGAGAATACAAAAGGGTGAATCGATACTACAACAAGTTTGAACAAAGTAGCAGAGCTATTACAAAGTTTAGGAGAAAAGATTATCCCGAGGGGGATGAAAGCTTGGGCTGACTACAGCTTCGTTTGAAGGCAAATCTGGATTTTTGAGCAGAGTTTGTGCTTTTGTTTGTTTGATTGAGTGTCTTTATTCCTGTCTTCTCTTCCTCTTTTTATAGACTACTCGGTTCGGCTCCTGTAGCAACAGCTTTGCCCGAATGCGGTCTGAGGGTGATGATTCATCAGTTTTATTAGATGTAATGCCACCATAAAGTACTTTATGGGCTGTGCAGTCTGATCAGTCTATACCACTTGGTCCTTGGGTAGGTAGGCAAGTGGCCTTTGTGAATTGTATCAAGTCAGAAAAGGCCCTTCCCAAGTATCGGCTGGGCTTTGATCTTCTCTTCCTCTAGGCCTCCTTTTGGGCCGACTCCAACTTTGGGCCTAAAGTTCAGTTTTTAACCCAAACAGAGTGAATATAATTTCACAAAGTTTCAAAACTAAGCTGGCTAGAGCAAATCATCAGTCAAAGCCTTGAACGTGCACTTTCCGCCCTATTCATTAGTACAAGTTAGTAGACAAAATAAAAGTGGGGCTATATATTAAGTAAAACAAGGATAGAAACTTACTTGTTACTTGTTTTTGTACCAAAATACATACAAGTGTCAGTACATGCAACCACAAACTTTTGTACTCTTTCAGCCATGTAGTTTTCAAATAGTCAATATCTTCATCAAACGAACTAAATTTAAATTCAAAGGCATACCAATTATTTAAGTACTCTCTTATGTTGATGAATTCACCAAGGTTGCCAATCTTTAAAAAACATATTCCAAACCTCCACTAATGTGAAGTGTTTCTTGCTATTGGATGCAATTGCTTAATTTAGGTGCCACCAACATAATAAATGTCGAGTACTAGAGAAAACATTACAAATGATATTCATAAGTGCTAAGTTTCAATCATTCATTAGAGTCTTCAATCTTGTCAATGTCCGTGTGTAATTGTCTTCTTTCTCATGGTCAATGAAAGCAAATGCAACAAAAAAAATGTAATATTAGTTGAAGTTATCTCTACAATCTCTGGGAGTGGAAAACAATATTTCTGATCACCTAGCTCTCTTTTTTGTTCGATGATAGTGCCTTGCATTGTATATTGGCCTCATTGTTGTTGCATTAAGTGGATCAATTTTCTTTCTAGTGTTCAAAATAACTTTGAGTTTCACTAAACTTGTAGACATGTTAACTAGAAGATCAATTTCTCTTTACTTAATCGTTCGACAAAAGTCGAAATACTCTAATTAAATGAGTATGGCTATGCACCCCACACCCAACCTCCAATTTTCATTCATCTCCTTCTCCAATAATGGATCCCTTCAATAGGAATGGGCATCTGCACATTTTGATACCAGTATTCCTAGGTTCTTTTTCCTACTTATTATTTGCATCAGACTTTTAGTCATCCGTATCAGACTTCTCCAATACGAATCGATACTCTCCATGTCTTTCACAAGCAAATGCTATTTGAGATCTCTTCTTCCTTCAGTCAACCTCTCCTGCATCAGACCTCTTGATGACAATTACTATGTTATCCTTTTTTCCTTGTGTGGGAGTCCAATCAAGAAAATCATTTTTACTTTTGAACACTTGTACATACAACAAATAAAGTTTGGCCATTTATAAGGTTTTTAACAATATACTAAAAATAATTACCTCATCAATTGTAAATGCGCTTTTGTAGTCAACCACACTCTTTGTTGCAATATTAGTGTCCCCTGTAGAGGCATCAACTTGTATGCGATCATGTTTAAGTACACCAAAATTTTGTATCAAACGCCCCGTTTATAGTAGGGGTTTACTAAAATAGTTTTCAAGACTCAACATGTGAAGCCAATCAGATATGTTAATTGGACAAAGATATATTTTTTTCAATCAAAATGTGTAGTTTCATTAGTTAGAGTTTTGTTCTATAATGGAGGGTGATAGTGGTTTTGAGACTTGAAGAAGATAAATAATCTTGAGATATACACGTTAAAAGTGATTTAGAATTCTTTTGTAAATTTTATGATGTCGAAATTGTCATTGCATTTTAGAGTATATAAGTCATTTAATATTAGAATTTAGTATGGGGTGTATTTAACATTATATAGGTGCTCACTAAAAGGCCTTCTATATACTAATATAATTAAAAAGATTAATTCTTACTTGTTACCCTCAAGTATTGTGATATTTGCACTTTGCTATCCTTAGTTTTTTTTCGTCTCAATTTCATACCTAAAGTTACAATTTGTGCTTAAATACATACTTCTGTTAGTCTAGCCTTTAAGTCACTCTTAAACAATGACGTGACAAGTGTTTCACCCACTAAAAAGTTTAAAATCATAAAAGAAAGTTTGGGCAATAAAAAATATCGTAAATCTAAAAAATTAAATTTTAAAAGAAAAGACACTACAAATTGAAAAATCTTTGCTTGCATTTTTCGACTATCACTACAATCCCACTCTCCTCCTCCTTTGTCTATTCTAGGGAGTAGACACATTATTTGTTCTCGGTGCTCAATTCAATAATATCTCCGAATTGCCTAGTCTGTATTGTCCGGAATGTGAGATCTAGAGATGATCTCAATATCCACTTTATGCAAGAGAGATGATGATCAACATGGCAGATGCCTATTAAATACTAACCTGGGAGGCAATGGCACAAACAAGGCCATGACCATGCCGTTTATGTACAAAGGGAATAGGCGTTCACTGGTAGGCAATGGCACAAACAAGAAGCAAGAAGAATTTCAAAAATTCTTGAGCTTTTTAAGGTATGTTTGGTAATCAACTTGAATTCAATTTTTTATTTATTTTTTAAATTCAAATACATTTTTTGAGTTCAAGTCAAGAACCTTTGTTTTGGTAGGACAATTTTCAAAAAAGTAAACTCAAAACTAACTTGAAAAATAAATTATACATTAACAAAAAAAAAGTCAATTTTAGAGTTTTCAAACTTAACCTGCCCTCCACTCTTTCTCTCTTTTTCCGCACCTTATCTCTCTTCTCTCTCTACTTTCTCTTATCACTTCTCTTTTCTCTCTCTTCTCTTCTGATCTCTTCTCTCTCTCCTTGCTCTCTACTGTTATGCCAAATCCTCTCTTTCTCTCCTCTCTTCTCTTACCTTCGCCTATGGTAATCCGATCTAGAATACCCACGTAGCTCCGGTCTCTCTCAAAGGACTTTCCGGTCATTCTAACCACCCTGAGTGCCATGTAGCCTAGGGATTCGTGGTCCCAAAATAACATTCAATGATGAAGTTGATTACGGATTTTCAAAATTGAAGACAAATACATCATAATTGTCATTGGGAGGAATATATTCCAAATTTTTAATGGAAAAGAATCAAGGCTCATGAGGCAATCAAAAGGCATTCATTGAGAATGAATGCTCTCAACTAGTATGAATAGGACCCTCTTGGTCATTGTTAGAGTTCCCCGATCAATAAATTTGCTTATATTTTTAATTTCTCTGCACCCTGCGTGTACTTTTACCCTATTTTTCTATTCAAAATGAAGCCCTACTTAGTTTTCTATTTCAAATTAGTTTTCAATTCCCGCAAATTATTTTCTAGCACCTAGCGTAATTTAATTTTCTTAAAAATTATTTGGGAAATTTTATTTGAACCCCTATAACCTATTTCTATACCCAACTTACTCTCTACATCCATATCATTTTTAATTAAACTATAAGTATCTCTTTAAACCCAAATTTACTACCTAAACTACCATCGCAAACCCAATTCAATATGCAAATTTATCTTTACACCTATTATTTTTACATTAGAAGCTACCTGAATTAGTCTCATGAAGATCCATGTTAATTAACTCTATTAATCTAATTAAACACAGTGCCATGAGACTCTAAGAGTCAAACTAAATTAACTAAACCCTAACTAGCTTAACAAATGCAAGCATATTTTGCAGGCCGGCTTGTAGTACTGGGAATAATACCGAATTATCGGACCGACACACTTGATTCCCCTTGAGCCACCCTTTTGTCAGAGAAACCCTACTCTTACAATAAGTAGGGTTTCGATCTCATATATAAGAGGTAGCAGTACTAGTGAAAGCATATGCCAACTCTCTTCTCCTCCTGCTCCACCTTTTCTTGTGGTTGACCTTGATAAGTTGTTGCTTGCTGTTTTGGCAGCAGTAGTAGAAGTAGGTTTCCTACAGGTGATGAGTAGTGTTGGAGATATGGTCGTGGTGGGGTTAGTGGGTGGTGGTGGTGGTAGTCATGATAATGATAAAAAAGTTGGAGGATCCATAGCTTCAAAATCACATTCATACATTAAAAAAAATCGGTTTTTATTTCTATGAATGTGTCTTAAGATTTTTTCCACAATAGAATGTCAAAGAAAGATTAGTGATGATTAGTGTTTGATTATTTTGGGGGTGGGAGGGGGCTTATTGATAAATTTTACTTTTATAATTAATTTCATCTTGTACATGATGGTAGTTACGCAATAGGATAATAAAAACATTTCATATTTAAAGTTTAAGTTGGGTGTAGAGAGAGGTTAAATGGGTTTAAATAAAAGGAAAACTAACCAAAATGGCTTAAAAACATTAAGTTTTAACCAAAAACCATGTTACAAGTTTATTTAATGGTTAGTACAAAGTTTCATTTTAAATCAGCCCAATAAGAATGGCCCAAGCAATAACATTCCGATTTTGCCCCTGACGGCAAGCTTTATCTCTCCCTCCCTATTTCGATCTCTTCGTCTAATATCTGCAAGCTCGATTTCGTCCTCGAGGTCCTGCCATGGCGTCTTCTAAACCTCTTCGATGCTCAGCTGCTGCAAGCCTAGCCTCGACATGCTCTCTTCTAGGAACTCTCTCCGGTATCTTCTGTACACGTGCGAGCACTCCTTTCCGAACCCCGCCGCCACCATCCGCTTAGCAATCTCATGGAGGTTGTTGATGGTTCCAGAAGGAAACGCATTGATCACGATGTTATAGTCGCCGATCGGCTGAGCAGTAAGGATCTGTTGTTCCTCACCATCCCCGATTACCTCCTCATCCTCTTCTTCTTCTTCTTCATCATCTCCCAAGTCAAACGACAACACGCCATTCGACTCGCCACGAAACACGCGATTGAGTTTTCGTGACTCGCCGCCGCGTTCGATCAAGGATTTGAACTCGTCCTCGAGCCGAAACATGGCCTGCCGCATAAGATAAAAGTTGTTTTCTAGGAATGATGACTTATGGTTTTTAGTTTGGTATTAGCATTTGTTGTTTGGACACAGGTACTGTTTTTGTGTGTTAGGTAGTGTATAATAACTTCAAGAAGGATAAAAATGGCTACTGGAAGTGGTTCGCCGGGAACCTGGCATCAGGCGGTGCTGCTAGTGCTTCATCTCTTCTTTTTGTATATTCTTGGGACTATGCAAGAACATGTTTGGCAAGTGATGCCAAGGCTGCCAAGAAGGGTGGTTGAAAGGCAATTTAATGGTTTAGTTGTGTTGGAATTTTCGTGTATCGTGGACTTTACTTTGGAATGTACGATTCTCTAAAACCTGTGGTTTTAACTGGTGACTTGCATGATAGCTTCTTTGCTAGCTTCTTGTTTTCTTGTTGGGATGGGAAGTTACTATTGGTGCTAGATTAGCTTCTTACCCCATTGACACAGTGCGCCACAGATGATGATGACCTAAGGAGCAGTAGTTAAATATAGTAGCTCTCTGGATGCATTTAAGCAAATTATAAAAAACGAGGGTGCTAAGTCGCTGTTTAAAAGGAACACTAGTACTATCACTGTTTCGTAAACTAAACACTAACTATTTATCAAACGAACAATAATACTATCACTGTTTTGTAAACTAAGCACTGACTATTTCTTAAATAGAACACTAGTACTATCACTGTTTCGTAAACTAGACACTGACTATTTATCAAACGAACACAAGTACTATCACTGTTTCGTAAACTAAACACTGACTATTTCTGAAACGGAACACTAGTACTATCACTGTTTCGTAAACTAAACACTGACTATTTATCAAACGAACACTAGTACTATCACTGTTTCGTAAACTAAGCATTGACTATTTCTTAAACGGAACACTAGTACTATCATTGTTTTGTAAACTAAACACTGACTATTTATCAAACGAATACAAGTAATATCACTGTTTTGTAAACTAAACACTGACTATTTCTTAAACGGAACACTAGTATTATCACTGTTTCGTACACTAGTACTATCACTGTTTCGTAAACTAAACACTGACTATTTATCAAACGAACACAAGTAATATCACTATTTCGTAAACTAAACACTGACTATTTCTGAAACGGAACACTAGTACTATCACTGTTTCGTAAACTAAGCACTGACTATTTATCAAACGAACACTAGTACTATCACTGTTTCGTAAACTAAACACTGACTATTTCTGAAACGGAACACTGTTTTGTAAACTAAGCACTGACTATTTCTTAAACAGAACACTAGTACTATCACTGTTTCGTAAACTAAACACTGACTATTTCTGAAACGGAACACTAGTACTATCACTGTTTCGTAAACTAAACACTGACTATTTATCAAACGAACACTAATATTATCACTGTTTTGTAAACTAAACACTGACTATTTATCAAACGAACACTAGTGTTATCACTGTTTCGTAAACTAAACACTGACTATTTCTTAAACGAAACATTGACTATTGATGATGAATGGCTAAGATCAAGCCCTTGAGAGGCGATTTTCGTCGAAACTGATCGTCATTGTTCATCGATCCATTGGAGTTTCGACTTGAAATATTCAAACAGTTTAATTCTTTCGTTTGGCTTAGAGTTCATCTGTATTATATTCCAAATTTGCATGCGATTCAATTTCTCAGTTGTTCCTTTGGGTGGATCGAAGGGAAAGGGAAGAATCCAATTCTAGGAAAGAAGAGGCAAATTTAATTGCATGACTAAAATCATCTTTAGCTTGCTGTTTTCCGTATGTAATAAATAACGCAAATGGAGCATTGAATGGAAACAAAAAAAGTGCATAAGTTAAACTATAGTATCTACCCAACTTAATAGTAATGTAGTGTTGCATACTATCTCCTCTATTATTTTTAGAAAATAAAAGTCAGAAGATTTGAACACATTTTATGAATTAACAATTGCACTATGAGCAGATGGAACAAAATTGAAATCCCAGTAAATAAAATGCTGGTATTGATTCTTTGATTACACTAAACCAACATTCAAATTGCAAATAAAACTATACATTTCATTGCATATGTGTTGTTCTAAATACTATTCATATTTGTACATAAATAATACCTAATTATTTAGCTGAGGGTGCATTATGAGTGACAAATATGTTAATTCCCGAAGCATCTTCCATGCTCTTTATACGTGTAAGCAAAAATTGCTCTTTTGATTGAAGTGGCGAACTACATTGCTTACAGGCAAACTAAAGACACCTTTTCGTTGTACTTTAGAATTTATTGTTTGTATCATGAACCTAAATCGTTATAGAAATAGTATGTGTTTAGTTTATGAAATAGTGGTAGTACCATTGTTTAGTTTAAGAAATAGTCAATGTTCAGTTTTGTTGATGCACAAAATCAGTGAGGACTTTGGTACAACAGAAAGTGTCAGGTTTTCTGACCTTTGCTTGGTTACTTCGGTCACTAGTGAGGATAAGTATGTAAATGAATAGAGACAGAGAAGCAAACACAAGATATACGTGGTTCACCCAGATTGGCTACGTCCACGGAGTAGAGGAGTTCTCATTAATTGTGAAGGGTTTACACAAATACATAGGTTCAAGCTCTCCTTTTGTGAGTTCTAGTGAATAGTTTAGTACAAAATGACATTAGAGATTATTGTGGGAGAATGATCCCTATTTATAGAAGAGAGTTTCTAGTTTTGTTCTGACATTGACACGTGTCGTGTTGTGATTGGCTACTGATGTTGACACATGTCGCGCTGTGATCGGTTTCTGATGTCGACACGTGTTGCATTGTGATTGGCCTCCTGGTTGAAGGGAAGCTCTTCTGGGTCCTTGACGGTATAACGTTGACCGGTGCTCAGTAGTTTCGGGATTGGTCAAGTATGGTACAAACAGTGCTCCCTTAAGTTCCCGAATGAGGGAAGCTCCTCGGTTGGGGACTTGCAAGAGCCAAGCCACTGCGTAATCACGAAACTTCTAAGTACCGAAGTGTGGTATCATTTTCACGTGCCTTATTTGTCTCATATGTAGATGTGGCATCTTCTCTGGAAGTACTTTTCCTCCATCCAGGGGTGGTATCTTTAACCGATGAAGATGCACAAGGTAATGTATCAATTTCACTTGAAGCTTACTTGTAGTTTCGGGCTTGGTCAAGTGCGATACAAACCCTATAGTAGGAGTCCCCCAAGTCACCGTGCTAGGAGATTTGTCGAAGGAGTTAACAGACAAGGTAAGCGATCAGACTTCCAAGCAAGTAACCTAGATCAGAGGTTCGATTTCGGCTTCCTGTTGATTATTCTCCTTCTCCTTGTGTCGTAAATAGCACCAAGGATAAGGAGAAGCAAATGGAGAAGTAACTTTTCACAGGCTTATTCTTGAACTAGGCTGGATTTGATTCAGGGTGGTGGACACTTGATCTTTAATCGGGTTTGTGATATCTTCAAGGACCGTTGGTGGCTTGATCTTTAAGGATTTGATTCAAGAGTGGTGAATCGACACGTGCAGTTCACGACGCCTTAGTGAGTCGACTCAAGAATTTGAGGGTCAAAACAAGTCCATCAAATCTAGAGTATGATTAACCCTGATGATATGGGATACTCTTGCTGTTGACAGAATAGTAAATGTGGTATGGAAAGGTGTCGTGGTGTAGTGATCTGTTTCAGCTCATCGTTGAACCTTCTGCTTCAATCTTTTGCATGGCAGAAGTGGTGTGCAACCTTTGCATTTAAATGGTCCTTCAGAACATTCCTTCATAGTGACTCATCTACGCTTGGCAGCTTCAGTGTAAAGAGCCAATATCTGATCAACTGTCATGAGGTATTTACCGGAAGAATTCATGACCTTGACAGCAATTGAGGATGAGTACTCGAGAGCAATGCTAAGTAAGCAACCAGGCAAAGGTCCCAGACAGTCAGTTCCAGATTGGATGTTTGATTTCAGGTTCCGACTGACTGCTCTCTTTCTCCTTGTCCTGCAGGTGTGGACAAGGACAAAGACAAGAATAGGGAGAAAGCATGATATGGGATACTCTTGCTTTTGACCTTGATGATATGAGATACTCTTGTTCTTGGTGTGGCTTATTTGCTGAGGTATTATCGGGGGGGGGGGGGGAATAAAGCTGAGTATTTCGAGAGGTTATGTTGAGGGTGCCTTCTCGAATGCGAGAAAGGGTTAAGCATTTTTGCAGGTTTGCCTGTCCGTGGAGGAGGGATGTCGACATATATAGGAATTTCCCAATAGCAAGTAGTAATGCTATTCCTTTACCCTTCTTGGTCACAGTAATGTAGTGGGAGCTGCCAGCTTCACGTGTTTTAACTTTGTCAGAGCACTTTGAAAAAGTGGTATGTGGTATCTGGAAAGCTGATGTTGCGTGTGAAGATTACAGACAAGCTTTATCTAAGGAAATCTGGCTCTCGAAGTTCTGAGAGCTGTGCCTCTTCGGTTTTTAAAAAAGCAATCCCGTCGGGGATCTGGCTCTCGAGATTCGGAAAGTGGTGCCGCTTCAGCTTTTAAGAAAGTAATTATGTTGGGAGTCTTTTCTCGAATGTGAGTAAAGGTTGGACGTTCTTGCCAGTCTGTCTTGCCACGGAACACGGAGGTCGACACATATAGGAACTTTCCAGTTGTCAAGCAGTGGTGCTGTTCCTTTACCCTTGTGGGTAATAGTAGGGTAGCTGGAACTTCGAAATTCTCGTGCCTAAACTTTGTTAAAGATCTTTGGCAAAGTTATATATGGTACCTGAGGAATTGATGTTGCGTGTAGAGAGTGGTGATTGAATAGTAAGATTCACGTGCTTTCTACTTCACCAGAAATTTTCGAAAGATTGCCCGTAATTTCCACAAAGCTGAGTGTGCATGTGACAGGTGCTGACGAGGTTGAAAAAGCAGGTGCCTCTTCGATTTCTGAGATCAGCCCTCGTGGTCTCTGAGCAGCCCAGCTTTTGAGAAAGCAAACGCCTCTTCGATTTCTGAAGCTCCGTCGAGTGCAGATTTTTATAGAGGCTGGCATTAAGTTCCACAGCACACTTGAATCTCCACCAGTAGAAGCTCCCTTCTTGCACTTCTAAGATCTTGATTTGTCTGACCTCTTCTCTCTTCAACACCTTTGAAAATGTCTGGCCCTTCCGACCGTCGTTTTGACTTGAACCTTGGAGAAGAGGCAGCCACGCCTTCTCTAGACAACATATGGCGCCCATCCTTCATATCCCCTATTGGTCCTCTTACCGTTGGGGATTCTGTGATGAAAAATGATATGACCGCTGCAGTGGTGGCCAGGAACCTTCTCACTCCCAAAGATAACAGACTACTTTCCAAACGGTCTAATGAGTTGGCTGTTAAGGATTCTCTGGCTCTTAGTGTTCAGTGTGCAAGTTCTGTGTCTAATATGGCCCAACGCCTATTTGCTAGAACCCGCCAAGTTGAATCATTGGCTGCTGAAGTGATAAGTCTCAAACAGGAGATTAGAGGGCTCAAGCATGAGAATAAACAGTTGCACAGGCTCGCGCATGACTATGCTACAAACATGAAGAGGAAGCTTGACCAGATGCAGGAATCTGATGGTCAAGCTTTACTTGATCATCAAAGGTTTGTGGGTTTGTTCCAAAGGCATTTATTGCCTTCGTCTTCTAGGGCTGTACCGCATAATGAAGCTCCAAATGATCAACCTCCAATGCCTCCTCCTTCTGGGGTTCTGTCCAGTACTGAGGCTCCGGATAACCACCATCCGGTGCTTTCTCCTTCTGGGGCTCTACCGACTGCTGAGACTTCCCCTAAGCAACCTTTGTGAAGGCTCCCTCTTGTTTGTTTATTTTGACTCATGTATATGTACATATTTGTAGCTTATCGGAAATATTAATAAATAAGTTTTGCTTCGTTTCAACGTATTGTGTTAAATACACCAAAGCCTTCTTCAGAAAGTTCTCTGAATTTTTTCTTTTGTTGAAACTTGTATTGTTGAAGCTTTGTGAGTGAAGCATGTAGTTTGATGTAGTGTTCCCTTAATTTCCCGAGTGAGGAAAACTTCTTGGTTGGAGACTTGAAAAATTCAAGTCATTGAGTGGTTGTGAGACTTCTAAGTATCAAGGTGCAGTAACATATGGTGGGAGTCCCCCAAGTCTTCAGGCGAGGAGAGTTGCCGAATGAGGTGTCTTGCTTGTTACTAATTTGTCAAAGTAACGAAGCCTTGTTTTGATGTCACACCTTCGTATATGCCTTATCTAAAAATATTTCCAACTTTTGTGTGTTTGATGCTGCATGCTGCTGACTAGACAAGATCAAGTGCAATTAGTAGCTTTCTCTCTTTTTGATGAGCACCCTGTGTCCTACCCAGCTCCCTTTTCTGTGTTATTCTTCTTTTTCGTCTTTTCTTTGGTGTATGGGAGCTTGCCCTTGTTGCTGTTTACTTTTTTTTTTTTTTTGGTGGAATTGCTTTTCGTTTCCACTAATCAGCCTGAGTCGCTGCAATATAACACCATTCTATATAGCTCAGATCGCAAAGTTGTCTTCATGAAAGTTGTTCCTTATCTTCTGAACTACAACATATCCAAATTTGAGATCCATCGGAGTAGTACAACTCCAGACATTCAGGTATGATGAGTAACTGTTCATCAATTTTCTGTTAACCCGTCAGACTTGTTGTGAGCTTCGAAACTTCATTTTCTCTTGTTCAGCTCAACATACTTTCTTCATCGAAGTTGTTCCTCACCTTGTGAACTACAACATATCCAAATTTGAGATCCATCAGAGAAGTAAAAATCCAGAAATTCAGGTCTGATGAGTAACTGTTCATCATTTTTCTGTCAACCTGTCAGACTTGTTGTGAGCTTCGAAACTCCATTTTCTCTTGTTCAGATCAACATACTTTCTTCATAGAAGTTGTTCCGCATCATCTCTTGCATAGCATATCAAAAATTCAGAACAAACTAACGGTTGAATATTTCCAGATCTTCGAAACACTACGGCAGTTTTGAAGCCTGCAAAAATCTGACCGTCATGTTTGGAGCTTCAACACTCTAACTTCCGTCGCTCAAATAGAAACATTTCCTTCGTGAAAGTTGTTCATCTGCTCAAGAACTATAAGATGTCCAAAATTCAGCTCCACTGAGGAAGAGCAGGAGTTGCAGAAATTTGATAGATGGAAAGAGGCGGAAGAGGGAGAGGGAGAAAAAGGCTGCTTGGGTTGGATTTTAGTTTGGGGGATTCATGTTTTTGTAGCACCTTCCTTACTGGTGAATTGCTTGTACTTTTGTCCATTGTTAAACTTGGGACTTTGGCTTGTTGTTTGATTTACTATAATATGTTTGGAAACATATACATAATTGCCTGTTTGTTTATGACAGGGATGTTGTGGGTGTAGAACAAAACAAATGTTTATGTTGACCCGTGTTTTTGTACAGGTTCAAGGGAATCTTGGGTTTGTGAACAAAATTTGTTTATTTTCCACAAGGTTTTGTGTTTGGAAAATAGTTTAATAGGTAAGGTTTATTGACTATAGATTTTTGCTTGGGTATATAGCGTGACTAGTTGAAGCTATTTTTAGGACACAAAACTTGAATTAGCTTCGCACTATCTTGATGAAGAGTGTGTGAAGCTTTTATATGTTTTGGTGTTGAAATTTTGTATTGTAGGTGAAGCTTTGGGGTTGAAGCTTGATAGGTGAAGCTTTGGTGTTGAAGCTTTATAGGTGAAGCTTTGGTGTTGAAGGGTTGAAGCTTTATAGGTGAAGCTTTTGGTGTTAAAGCTTTATAGGTGAAGCTTTGGGGTTGAAGCTTTATAGGTGAAACTTTTGTTGGCACCATAAATTGATTTTGCTTCACACTATCTTGATGAAGATAGTGCGAAGCTTTTGAGATTGATATTTGTCCTCCATTGATGAAGCTTTTGTTGGCACCATAAATTGATTGTGTTTCGCACTATCTTGATGAAGATAGTGCAAAGTTTTTGAGATTGATAGTTGAATCCCATTGATGAAGCTGTTGTGTTCCCCCTTCCCTTTTTTTTTTTGAATGAGGGAACTGAAACATTTGAAATTTGGAACTCCCTAGTGTTAGAAGTTTGAAGATTTTTTATGTGAGGCGTTCTCATGGTTTGAATTTGAATTTTGAATGTCAATAGCAATGTTGAACTATATATGAGAAGAGTAAGTTTCCATTCATTACCTTACCTTCATTTGCTCATCTTGTAGTGATTTTTGAAGACAGAGTGCTCTTTACTTGAGAGGGATTCTGGCATTGCTTTGTTGTACCATCTTCAGGTTGGTAGTCTTCTCCACTAGATCGGATGTTTTCATTCTTGTTGAATTGTTTGAGTGTTCATGTATTTTGTTAAGAACATAATGAATTGGTTGAGCTTTTCTTGAGCTTTTCTTCATGCCCTATGAGCTTCCTTTTGTTTTGATCTTTCATGTAGTGATAGAGTTTGTTTCTGTTTGTTGTAGATGTCGGAGTCTGGAAGTCTTAGTGATGAGGGCTCCCCTAGCTCTAGCTCTAGGTTTGAGCCTGCCATGTCAGGGTCTTCATGGCCTTTGTTAGAGTCTGGTACGAAAGAAACGTTGGATGATCCTCACAATTGTCAAACCTTAGCCAATATTGGTTCTTCCTCCATGCTAGTGGGTGAGGGGGTTGTTTGTGACGCCATACCCATATTTCGTTCTGATCCTCACAATTGTCAAACCTTAGCCAATATTGGTTCTTCCTCCATACTAGTGGGTGAGGGGGTTGTTTGTGACGCCATACCCATATTTCGCTCTGAGTTCACAGCGGACCATTTAGAAAATAACTTGTTAGATAGCGAAAAGCAGCTTGAGGCCCTAAGGCGATCATGTAGTATCCCCCGTAGTGTAGGAATACGTTTGGTGCGTTATGAAGAATTGCCTTCTGAGCCGCCCAAGGGTCATGTTATGTTCTATACCCAAACATTAGTGACCTTGGGGGTAAATTTACCTTTGCATCCGTGGTTGCAACAGATGTTGTCTTTTATTGGTTATGCACCTGGGCAACTCAACCGTGGTTTCTGGGATACCTTGATCGGGTTTATATTATTTGGATGGAGTGTGGATTAGGTGAGCCTTCCTTCCATCAGTGGCGCTACTGTTATAAGATGCGCTCGGTGAAAGCATGTACTGGTTATGACGAATGTGCATGTCGGAGCGAGAGAGAGCATGTTGTCTTTGATAAGAGAAAGGCGTACTGCACATGGAAGAAACGTTGGTGCTTTCTTTATAATGATTGGGAGCATGCTAAGGGTGTCACGCCTGAGCGACGTGTTCCTACTCACTTCTAGACTGTAGGTTGTAATGTATCCATTTTCTCATTATTTGCTATTGTTGTGATTTTCTCTTGCTTCTAAGATTTTTTTTCATGTAGTGACACAAGGCACCATCAAACTCTCCGGACAGGAGCTAGCTGATGTAGAGAAAGTGCTGAGGGTGCCTAAAGAAGATAGATACTTAGGTAAGCTACGACCCTTGTTTCGAAAGTACGGTTTCCAGCCCTTAGTTTCCGAGTGCCAAAGACGAGCGAGTAAGTTGTATCCTTCACTTGATCCTTGTTCTTCCCTCCCTTTTGTTTTTTTTTCTTTTTTTTTATATAGATATATAATGTGGTATTCCTTACTTTGATTTTCCTTGTTCAGTGGAGAATGTGGGCAAGAAAGTAGAGACTAGCACCAAGAAAAGGAGAGTGCCCATGTTAGTTCCTTCAGAAGACATCCTGTTTCACAAGGAAGCTCGCAAGCACCGAGTGAGACCAATCATTAAAACTAAGTCTCGAGAAGAAGTCCTCAAGGTTGCTGCCTCGAAGAAAGCTGAAGCTGAGGCTATTGGATGTGCTGCTGCCATAGTTGTCGGGGAAGATAGGCGATTGCTGCCTCCTCTTCCTACTATCAATCCTATCTTTCCTCCAGTTAGGGAGCACATTGGGCAGAAAGGTGATCCTAATTCTAGCAGCGAGGGTAAAGATAAGGAAGAGGTTGGCAGTATCCCTTGGAAGGATTTGAAGGTTGCCATGCGGCCAAAGGACTTTGGGTATATCAACAATTGCCTGGCAGGGCGTCGATTCACTTTCGATGAGCTCGGAGAGCCTTTAGCTAAAGATGAATCGGATTGCGACCGGATGTTGAAAATGTCTTCATATGTGAGTGTTACTTTGTCATTTCCTTGTTTTCTCCTCTTTATTAGCATTATTTTGGTAGCGATGATCGTCTTGTCATGCAGGTCATGGCTGAGTATCACGACAGACTGCGAGAGGTTGAGCGGTGCAAGGTGAAATTGAAAGAGAATAAGCAGCTTGTGAATGATGCCAGGAAGACGAGCAAAGCTTTAGCTGAGGCCATCCAAGTCAAGGATCAACATTTTGAGAGTTTGAAGAGGCGGAATGGTGAGAACTTGAGACTCAAGGTACAGTTGGAGGCGACTAAGAAACAGTTGGAGACAACTATGCTCGAGGTTTCCAAGGTTAAAGGGGAGTTGAATAGTGCCTTGGTTGAGGTTTCTGAGCTGAAGAGTAGTATCCCGACTGAGAAGGAAGCTGCTGTGAATGAGTTCTTGGGTTCCCAGGCCTTTCTTCATGTCCTTAGACCTCGCTGTACCCGGGAAGTTCACTTTGAAAAAAGGAAGTGGATGGCTGTCCTTGATCGTTATGATGATGGAAACGTTCTTCAAAAATACCGTGAAGAAATAGATGAGCATCATCGAAAAGGTGAAACCTTCGACCTTGCAGTTTATTCTAGCAGTGCAGATGAGTCTAGCGATGAGGCTGGTGCTGATGAGCAGAGTCATCAGGGGGATGATGAGTTTGGAGATGTAGAAAATGGCGGTAGGACTCAGAATGATATGATCAGGGGTTCAACCTCAGATGAGGATGACTAGAAGTGCTTCACTTTCTGCATGTACTCTACATGCACCAGTTTGTTGTTTGTATGGCATGTGCCATGTTATAAGCCTGAGAGTTTTTTTCTTTTAGCATGTTTATGAGTGTTTGCATTATCAAGCTTCAAGTGTTTACATTATCAAGCTTCAAGTGTTTGCCTTATCATTGATGAATGTTTGGCTATGTTTGCATAGATCCTTTGTATAGTCTTGTTGACACATACTTAGATTTTATTTTGTATTGGAAACATTTGCGTTGAAGCTTCAACACTTGAGTGTTTCATTGCTCAGAATGTAAAAGAGTTTAGGGCCGAGTTGGCTAAATCACCTCTTTATTGAATTCATACCAAATGATCTTTGTTACATAGGATGCCGAACGGCTGTAGCTTAACACTTGTACAATGTGAGTCTATTTGTAATAGTACTTCAAGTGGTCAGCATTCCATGGATGGCCAAGGGTCTTGCCGTCGGAGCTTCTGAGCTTGTAGGAGCCAGGGCGGCTGATGCCGACGACCTCGAACGGTCCGTCCCAGTTAGGACTGAGTGTTCCTTCACTCGGGACTCTATCACAGAGTAATCTTTTCTTCAGTACCCAGTCTCCCACTTTGAAAGAGCGAGGTTTGACCCTTGAGTCGTAGTAGTTGGAGATGCGCTGCTTGTAGGCGACATTCCTCAGGTGAGCCTGATTTCTGTGTTCCTCAACTAGATCCAGGTTGAGGGTGAATTGTTTGTCGTTCTCACTCTGCATGTAGTTCTGGGTTTGGTATGTTGCTTGCTCAAGCTCAACCGGGACAACTGCTTCTGTACCAAAAGCAAGTGAGAATGGAGTTTCTCCTGTGGAAGTCCGATATGAAGTGCGGTATGACCAAAGAACTTGGGGTACGAATTCTGGCCAACAACCTTTAGCTTTGTCCAAGCTAGTTTTCAGAGTGCGCTTGATTATTTTGTTAACGGCCTCGACTTGTCCATTAGACTGGGGATGGGCTGGAGAGGCAAAACAGAAGTTGATGTTGAACTTAGAGCAGAATATCCTGAACTTCTTGTTGTTGAACTGCCGCCCATTGTCCGTGACTATCGCATTATGAATGCCGAATCTGCAGAGGATGTTCTTCCATATGAAGTCTTCTATTTTTGCCTCAGTAATGGTTGCCAAGGGTTCTACTTCAGCCCACTTTGTGAAGTAGTCAACTGCAACGATTGCATAGCGGACATTGCCCTTCCCTGCAGGCATTGGGCCGATCAAATCAAGTCCCCATTGGGCGAAGGGCCAAGGGCTGATCATAGGAGTGAACGGCTCGGGAGGGGAGTGAGGGATAGTTGCGTAGCGTTGACACTTATCACATGAGCAAGATATTCTGATGGCATGTTGGTGGAGTGTTGGCCAATAGCATCATTGAAAAGTCTTGTGTGCTAGGGATCGAAACCCAGCATGATCTCCGCAGACTCCTTCATGTATTTCCCGAAGGACAATTTCTGCCTCCGCAGGTGTAAGGCATCTTAGGTATGGCAGGGTAAAACCGCGCTTGTAAAGTTGGTTATTAATGATCAGGTAACGGGTAGACTTGTATCGAATCTGCTTAGCTTGGACTTTGTCATTTGAGAGGGTGCCATAAGCAAGGAATTTATAAATTGGGGTGATCAAACTATCTCATTGTTGTAAATTGCACACTTCCGCGACCATGGTGGTTGGTGCTGCCAACAATTCGACATGAATTTTTCTCCTAATCTTGTCTTCCATTGCCGAGGCGAGGCGAGCCAAAGCGTCTGCATGACTGTTTGCTGCTCGAGGAACTTGGGTGATCTGGTAGTGGAAGTGCTTGAGCAAAAGTCGTGTTTACGCAAGATATGCTGTCATGAAGCTATCCTTAGCATCAAAGTTGTTCGTGACTTGGTTGACCACTAATTGGGAGTCGCTGAAGATATCAATTTGTTTAACCCCAAGGTGCTTGGCCAAACGTAAGCCTGCTAGAAGGGCTTCGTATTCATCCTCGTTGTTCGATGCCTTGAATTTGAAACGAATAGCGTATTCTATCGCCAGTTTGTCGGGGGTAGTGAGGACTAATCCTGCTCCACAGCCTTGCTAGTTGGATGAGCCATCAACATACAGACTCCATACTGGGGTTGTTGATTCTATCTTCTGAGCTTCCGATGGTAACGAATCTACTGCTTCAGGTGTAGAAGCAATGTCAACAAGATATGTGAAGTCGGCGATGAAAGTTGCTACTGCTTCACCCTTTTCGGCTGGTTTTGGTTTGTAGGAGATGTCAAACTCACCCAATGCTATCGCCCATTTGATCATTCGCCCAGACATGTCAGGACTCTGGAGTATCTGTCGAATATGGTGATTGGTAAGCACGACGATGGCATGTGCTCGGAAATAAGGGCGAAGTTTTTTAGCAGACATGACCAATGCTAGAGCTAATTTCTCAATGTTGGAGTATCGTGTCTCCGCATCTTGTAGGGCCTTGCTAGCGTAGTAGACGGGCCGTTTGACACCACTGTCCTTTCGAATAAGAATAGAACTGACTGCTGAAACTAAAACCGATAGATAGATAATGAAAGTGTCACCAACTTCTGGTTTGGAGAGCATATGGGCTTTACTCATGTACTCTTTGAGGTTCCTGAATGCCTTGCCACATTCCTCCGTCCATGTAATGTACTTCTTATTTCCCTTGAGTGCTTTGAAGAAATGACCATATCTGTCTGTGGCCTTAGAGATGAATCTGGTTAAGGCTGCCACCTTGCCAGTAAGGCTTTGGATGTCTTTTGAAGTTACTGGCTCTTTCATGTCGAGGATCGCTTTGATCTTTTCAGGGTTTGCTTCAATGCCTCGTTGGCTAATCATGAAGCCTAAGAATTTGCCAGAGCCCACGCCGAAGGAACATTTATTGGGGTTCAACCTCATTCGATACCTCTTCAGAATGGTGAATGTTTCATATAGGTTGGTGATATGTTGGTCGGCATGTTTGCTCTTGACTAACATATCGTCAACATAAACTTCCATGCTCTTCCGGATTTGTTCGGTAAACATTGAATTAACTAGCCTCTGATAAGTTACCCCTGCATTCTTTAGACCGAAGGGCATGACTTTGTAGCAATATAATCCCCTGTCAGTAGTGAAGGCTGTGTGTTCTTGGTCTGAGGGGTTCATGGAATTTGGTTGTATCCTGAATAAGTGTTCATGAAGCTCAAGAGCTCACACCCTGCCGTAAAGTCTATAAGTCTATCAATGAGAGGAAGGGGGAAACTATCCTTCGGGCATCCTTTGTTTAGGTCGGTGTAGTCGACACACATTCTCCATAAGACCTTTTGAAGCAGAAGACTTTCCTTGGTCGAATGTTTCTTAACAAGGACAACATTTGCTACCCATGTTGGGTAATTGACTTCACGAACGAAGCCTATGTCTTTGAGTTTTTCAACTTCTGCTTTCATCGCCTTGTATCGTTCAACATCATAAGATATTCGCTTTTGTTTTACTGGTTTGGTCTTGGGATCAATCCTCAAGTGGTGACAGATGATATCGGGAGAGATGCCCGACATATCTTTATATGACCAAGCGAAGACCTCGGCGTTCTCTTGTAAAAAAGAGATCAGCAACAACCGAAGGGGTGGTGACAAAGTGGTGCCAATCTTCACCATGCAATCTGGATGGTCTTTGAAGATAGAGACATTCTCTAACTCTTCAGCGGGTTATGCTTGCTGGGTGAAAGAGTCATCTCGAGGGTCGTCGGGTTGACTGTTACCATCATGAAGATCCGTGTTGGCTTCATCTGGACTGGTCTTTACTACCTGGTTATATATAGAGAGGGTCTCCTTGGGGACAGGCAGATGTTGTTGCTTAACTGAAGTGTTGTAACATGATCGAGCACTAAGTCAATCTCCCTTGATGTATCCATTGCCGAAAGGGGTTGGAAACTTCATTAACAACATATGTGTGGATACCATGGCCTTGAGATCATTGATGCATGTGCGCCCAAAGATGACATTGTATGCCGTCGGGCAATTGACCACTAGGAAGTTAGTGGTAATAGTAGCTGTGTAGGGGCATGTACCAATGGTAAGAGGTAAATGTGTACTCCCTAAAGGTTGTACGATATCTCCAGAGAAGCTTATCAGAGGAGAAATCGAGTGATCGAGCAAGTGTTCAGCTACATTAAGTGCCTTGAAAGCTTCAGCAAACATGATATTGACTGAAGCACCTGTGTCTATCAGGATTCGTTTCACATCAAAATTTGCTATGTGAGCTTCCACGATCAGCGGGTCATTGTGAGGGTAGATGATACCTCTTTCTTCCTCAGGGTAGAAACATATTGGATCCCAGTTAGGCTTTTGATACTTGCCTCCCCTGATGTCTTCCACGTGAAACACTTGATGGCCAGATCTCAAAGTTCGTTCACTGTTTTTCATGGCCCTATTGGAAGATTCAGACATGGATGTGCCGCCGCTTATGGAATATATCACATTCACCTGGCGTTGGTTACGGTTATCCCTTGGAGGGTGAAGGAGGAACTGATTAATTTTTCCTTCACGTGCCAAAGCTTCAATATGATCACGGATGATGATGCACTTCTCGCCATCATGGCCATTATACTCGTGGTAGCAACAAAACATGCCCGTGTTCTTCATGGACTTGTAATCTGGTTGTCTTGGCTTTGGCTTTGGTATCAGGTGAGCTATACTGGGGTAGATGGCCGCGCATGTAGCGTTCAAAGGTGTGTATGTCTCATACCTTGGGGTAGGGCCTGTCTTGGCACGTGATTGGCCCACTGTGTTGACTGCCTGGGGACGGGCGTTATTGTGACGATATCCTGAGTTATCGCGATAGTGCCCTTTATTCTTTTTATTAAAATGAGATTGGTGAGGATGGAAATCTTTCCTTTTGCCCTGGGATTGATATGTCTGCTGACTTGGCAAAGCATTAAATGAGGCAGGGGGGTGTGCTGCTACCATTTGGAAGGTTGAGGTCTTCTCATTCGGTTGGATATGGCCTCCACTCCCTACTTGCTGATAAGGGGTGACTGTAGGGGGTTTCCCTTGATATGTCATTGCCTCAGCGGAGGCATGGTTGTAAGCTTGTGCCATCACCTCAGAGTAAGTCTTCCAAGTGTTGGCATTAATCATGTACTTGAAGAAACAGTCACGTAAGCCTGCCGTGAAGGCCTTGAGGGCGGTCTTGTCATCTGCCTCAGCGCAGCGAGAATACTCATAGCTGAAGCGACCAACATACTTTCGTAATGACTCGTCCGGCTTCTGGCAAATAGTGTACAAGTCATCTGCGGAATGCAAGCGATCGGTCTGAAAGATGTGTCGAGAGACAAACAGCTTCCTCAACTCTTCAAATGAGTCTACTGTCTCAGGTGGAAGACGGCAATACCAGTTTAAAGCTTCGCCAAAGAGGGTGGAGGGGAAGAGAAGGCACCATTCTTCGTCGGTGTGTCTCCGGTATACCATGGTGGACTCAAAGAGGTTAAAGTGTTCAATCGGGTCTTCCCTTCCAGTATAGAGTTGTAAGTCAAGCTTCTACTTTGTCTTCGCTTGAAGAGGGGTGTTGAGGATCCTTCTTGTGAGGGGGCCAGGCCTGGGTTGGTTCCAGTCAGGTATCTCGGCTTGACGTTCAGCCTTCAACTTGTTTACTTCCTCCAGGAGCTGTAGGACAAGGGGGTCCTGAGTGGAGTCGTGCACTACTGAAGTTTTCTTCCGTAAGTCCCCATCGCCTCTTGGAAATAGGAAAGTGTGATCAAGATAGCGTGATTTTTCCTTGGACTAGCTACACTGACTCTTAGAGTGAATATGTCAGAATATTTTCGAGTCCCTGTACCTTCATGTTCTTCTATGACCTGTTGCCCATTCCCTAGATTGGCTGCTGGCCTGGGTCGTGGAAGAGGATCGAGTCTTTCAGAAACTCTCGGGTCATTGATCTTCAAGCTTATGTGGATGAGATTCTCTCGACGTTGTTTTAGGAAGTCTCGAGAATCGCGATAGACGGCTTTTGATCCTTCCACTCCCTCTGTGACGAGGTGTTTTCCTCTACTTCTTCTGCTTCGGGTTGAAGCAGCTGGGTTGAGAGAAGTCTCATGTTGATTATCACATTGATGTGTAGCTCGATCCCTATCAGGGATGTCCGTGTTGGATATCGGTGACCCTCCGTGTTGGGGGGCATTCAGATGATTGTTGACCTCAACAAGGGCGACGAGCTTGTGTGTTTGAGCATGCCTAGCCTCGTGAAGCATCTCGAAAAGTTTTTCATATTGTTCCTGGAGGACCTCATTCTTCATCGCTATCTTGTTGTTCTGAACCTCTAGCTCATCGACTTTAGCTTGAAGAGTAACTCTATTTCCCTCCTGCTTTCGTTGCTTCATACTAGGTCCAAGGGGGGTGTCATTCTGTGTGCTATGGCTTCTTTCGCTCCCTATGTCGGAGAGAGATGCTTGGCCAAAAGAAAGTGTACGAGCGGTGGAAACCAGCTTGACAAAGTTGAAGAGAGTGGGAATAAGTGTTGTTCCCACAGACGGCGCCAAATGTTGATGCACAAAATCAGTGAGGACTTTGGTACAACAAAAAGTGTCAGGTTTTGTGACCTTCGCTTGGTTACTTCGGTCACTAGTGAGGATAAGTATGTAAATGAATAGAGACAGAGAAGCAAACACAAGATATACGTGGTTCACCCAGATTGGCTACGTCCACGGAGTAGAGGAGTTCTCATTAATTGTGAAGGGTTTACACAAATACATAGGTTCAAGCTCTCCTTTTGTGAGTTCTAGTGAATAGTTTAGTACAAAATGACATTAGAGATTATTGTGGGAGAATGATCCCTATTTATATAAGAGAGTTTCTAGTTTTGTTCTGACATTGACACGTGTCGTGTTATGATTGGCTTCTGATGTTGACACGTGTCGCGCTGTGATTGGCTTCTGATGTCGACACGTGTCGCATTGTGATTGGCCTCCTGGTTAAAAGGAAGCTCTTTTGGGTCCTTGACGGTATAACGTTGACCGGTGCTCAGTAGTTTCGGGATTGGTCAAGTATGGTACAAACAAGTTTAATAAATAGTTAGTGTTCAATTTAAGAAATAGTGGTAGTACCGATGTTCAGTTCAAAAAATAGTCAGTGTTCAGTTTAAGAAATAGTTAGTGTTCCGTTTAAGAAATAGTGGCAGTACCATGTTCAGTTTAAGAAATAGTCGGTGTTTAATTCAAGAAATTGTCAGTATTCAGTTTAAGAAATAATGACAGTATCGTCTCCAGTTTAAGAAATAATTGGTGTTTAGTTTAAGAAATAATTAATATTTCATTTAAGAAATAGTGATAGTACCGGTATTCATTTAAGAAATAGTCAGTGTTCTGTTTAAGAAATAGTATGTGTTTATTTAAGAAATAGTCAGTGTTCAGTTTAAGAAATAGTTAATATTTCGTGTAAGAAATAGTGATAGTACCAGTGTTCATTTAAGAAATAGTCAGTATTTATTAAGAAATAGTTTGTGTTTATTTAAGAAATAGTCAGTGTTCAATTTATGAAATAGTCAGCGTTCAATTTAATAAATAGTCAGCTTTCAGTTTAAGAAAGAATGATAGTACTCATATTCAATTCGAGAAATAGGTAGTGTTTAGTTTAATAAATAATGCTATTACCAATGTTCATTTGAATACATATTCAGTATTCAATTGTATAAATAATTCACATTTGTAAGTTTACAACTCCTCCCTTTAAAAACCTGCTAACTTTCTCTGCATGCCCAATCTCTCTCCCGCTCAACCCTAAAGAAACCCAAAAGTTGAATTTTTATACTCTCTACATGTTTGCTTAAAGAGAAGCTGAAGGGAGACAAAAAAACAGCAATTTTGGATCTACAAAAGCCATGTTCATCAAGTCATTGGCCTTCTTTTGATCTTCTTGGGCATCTCCGACTTACGCGACAATGTCCCATCTTCATATCCTCCAAGTTCCTGCTTGGTCAATGATCCATTGGAATCTTTACAAAGAGCAATGAACATGTCTACACAAAGCACGGGGTTGCAATCAGCAATAGAATTACAGTAGTCTTAAAGTTTTCAATTATAATCACCACATTTATTTTGAGATAGAGAGTATAGATTACATACTGAGCCTAGGACTTTAACAATGGCAAATTCTTGTATTGGGAATATATATCTAGAACACAATAATGAATCCGAAACTCAAGAATGTGAAGCGAAATCAAGACAAGGTAATGGCAATCAAGCCAAAGCCAAGACCAGATAATCATCTCACTCTAGAATGGAATCCTCATACTACACATTAACAACAACATAAATAAGCCACATGTAGAAGAAAATCCATTTAAACAACAGAAAAAGAGGAATGGCAATGGAATGAAAGTTTAGATGTGAAAAGTACCCACCACATATGCGATGGGTGGATGTCAAAAGAGAACCAGTTTTCAGCTTGCTCATTGTCAGTGACTTCTTCCTCACTTTTCCTAATATCGAATAAAGTTCAGGACATATAGTCAGCAGAAGATCAGAGTTCACTGAGTGTTTCAATTACTTTGCAGAAAATATACCTAATGAAGATGATGCAATTAAACACAAAAAATCAATCACCCCTCTCCTCTCACTGAAAATCTGGTCGTCTCCTCCGGGAACCCCAATTCCACCACAGCCATTGCAAATTGGCATCTGAAAGAGACACACTCACCAAAAGGGGCCTGCCTTTCTTTCAAGTGGAAGCGGGAAACGTCGGTGAGAACGGAGTGAACAAATAGCTTGACTGCAAGAGATCCACAACATACTACAAATTCGAATCCTTCTCTCCTGCCATCGATCCTCCAGAGGGTCCCAATTTCTTCTTCCGCTACTTTCATGTGGGAGAAGTGAGCAAGAAGCGGAAGGCCTCCTCTTCCTCCACGGCTTCTGCCGCCGTTGCTTCTCCGGCGGTGAACATTAATGACGTTGGAGGGATGATGAATTTTAGTAACTGCAACTTTGGCTAACGGGGCTGGGTTAGGCTCCGTTAGGGGCAATTTTGGAATATTAATTGTTATGCGGTTTGGGCTTTTTGTTGAGCCCGTGTGTTTTAGTTTTCATAGGGCTTGAGATAAAAGTTTTGTGTCCTTATGATTAAAATTTAAGTCCTTTTTATTAAATAATAGTTTAGGGTGGTTTTTCATTAAAAAAAAAGTTAGCCCAAGCCCTTTTCATTAAAGCTCCCTTAAATAAAACTTCTCAAATTATTTTTGCCACTTACTAATTTTTATTTTATCACAATTTACGTTATCACATTTTATTTTATCGCCATGAGTAATGTAACCTATTTACTTATCAATTTGATCAATTCGACAAGGTCATTTGGTCTGATGAGATTCGCCTACTCATGCATTCCCTCTCAACATATCAATCACCAAATTTGCTTCCACCTATCCATTCATTCATCATGTACACACGGACAACACCCACTCAATGTCCATCTAACGCATATTCAAAAGTCTTTGCGCCCGATGCATTGAAGAACCTACGACTGAGATGGTTCCTTCCCCGGTCAACAATCGCATTGAAAGAAGTCAAATCAAAGCACAACCAAGATCACAAACTTATCTTTAATCGCTTGATCTTAGGCCTCAAATTGGCACGCCCGCACAAATCAAGAAGGACCAAGACATCCCAAAATCTTCAGCTTGTGGTCGAGAACAATTGTGAGACCAACACCAACTAATTCTTTAAGAAGAAATGATCGAGTACTAAAGTTTCTTTCCAAACTCAATACAAAGAATAAATAAATAAGGCGATATAGGGTGGCCTTGTCTAAATCCTTTAGAAGGTTTTATTACATAATTAAAATAGAATACGATACGGAAGAAACACAATGCATAATCTAGTTAATCCATTAATTTATCATCAAAACCATATTTTTTTTAAAGATAAACATAGATAGTCCCAATTAATTCTATCATAAAGGTTTTTCCACATCTAATTTTATAGTCAAGCTATTTGTTATTTAAAAAATTCTTTGGAAATGTACAAAGAAGCTTACATTACATAATCTATTAGCAACTAAACTAGCTTGATATTGCGAAATACAGGTATTTAAGACAGGACAGAGACGATTAACAAGTAATTTAGAAATAATTTTATGTCACATTATGTAAGCTAATGGGTCGAAACTAATGAAAAGTTTCAGCAGGATTATTCTTAGGAATTAAGGTAATATAAGTATGGTTTAGTATTTCAACAGAGCCTCCATCATAAAAAGCATTGACCATGTTGTGGTAGTGAAATTCGCCATCTTTAGCTTTGACGAAATTGTATCTACAAGACAAATAAGCACTTTGATCAAGGCCAAAACCTCACACGCCCATGAGGTGGGGGGTGTTGGCCAATACATTTCCGATGGCTAAGTCAATTTCTTTGAAAAGAGGGAGAGTGTTTAGGGCTTAAGTGCATAGCAAAAGCTTACTAGAGATTGGTGGAGATGAGGTATTTATAAGAGCTAGGCCGGCCACATGTCTCGGCAGTCGATTGGCCAAGATGAGTCATGCGTAGGATTGATGAGCAAAGAATTATCTCAAAGATATTATTTAATAAATAATATCTTGGAATTATATTTGAAATTAGGGCTGGGCACGGGCTGAGCTGGGCCCAAAATGAGAGGAATTGAACCGGACCGGTTTGAAAATAAAACGGGGTGGGGCGGATCGGGTAATAGAAATTTGAAAAACGGATACAGATCCTAACTCAGCCTATTTGAAACGGGCCGGTTCCTACGGGTCCACGGGTCTATTTTTTTTTCCTTCAGAATAGAAACTATCCGACTGAGCTTCAAAATTAGATGGGTTTCATATGCATAAAGTAATCTCTCTTTAAAAAAATTAATCTAACAATCATGATGATTAAAAAAAAAGAAAAGATCTAGAGAGAGGGGTTTGGGGTTAATTTAGGTGGAGATGTAGTACTGTAGTACAATAAATTTAGTATTGATTTGTGTACTACTATGGTATTGATCAAAATTTGATTAAACCCAGAAAGCATTTGGCATAAAACAATTCACAAAAAACCCAGAAAGCGTTGCTTTGGACCAATTAGCCGTGGAGATGTCCCATAGAAAGTATTTTGCATAAAATCCATAAAGAGTTTTGCATCTAAAAAAATCCCGTAGAGGAGCAAACCCAAATTCCAGTTGAGTTGAGAGGCGCTAAGGGAAGGAGTTAACGATGAACCACCGACGAGCAATTCCCACTCACGACGACGACAAAGGGTGGATGGTGTGTGAATTATGGAGAGAGAGATCGAGAAACTGAGAGAGACCCGTGTGAATTGTGATTTGTGATATGTGTGGAAAATGGGCATGGACAGTGGAGATTTACTCAATAAAAAGTTGGAGTGTTGATACGGTCTGGGCTGAGAGCCCGTGTCCTCAAATATTTTGACCTGCCCCGCCCCGCTATTTACATTGACCCCCCCCCCTCCCCACGCCCTTAACCCGCCCGTAACCTCTTAGACCTGCCTCAACCAGCAAGTCCATGACCTGTTTGCCCACCCCTATTTGAAATATCCTTAATTGGATATGGTTGTGTTAATTGAGTTGTTCTTCAATTAGTAGAGTATTTAAAATAAGATTTAGTAATTGATCATATCTTTAATACTTTTGACTTTTCTCTTTGCCATGGGCATGAGAGTTTGCAGTCGTAATTAGCAGCTCACGTCTTCTCGAGGGTTGAACTACGCATAGAGTGGATGTGGGTCTCGCCAATTTAATTAGGGTATTCTCGTCAATTATGTAAAAATCCATGTGTCGACTCTAAAATTTTCTGTATTATTTTTCACTCCACACATGTCATAAATGTTACCCTTAATTTGATCCCAATAACGCTGAAAAAAAAAACCATGAAAACCATCAGGTCCTTGAGCCAATTAATTCGAGCCCGTTGTGTGGAATAGGCCTCTTCCAGTAAAGTTAAACTTCTAAGTTTGAGTTATTTCCCGTTCTTTCCAATAGAGATTACTGTCACGATTAAATGAAAAGTGTTCTTGAATGTCAGATAATTATCTATGAGCAGAAGGCTTATATTTCCACGCTTGTGTTAACAGAGTTAAAAAGTAATGATCATGTGTCCAATGTTCTTTAAAAAGAAATAAAGATTTACGTTTAATAGGTTGTAGTTCTGAATCAAATATGATTGGGCTGTGATCAGAGTTTGCAATCGATAATACTTCTTTACCAAAGAGCACAATATATATAAATATAAATCACATTTGGATAACCAGAAGAGGAATTAGCAGCATTTTGATTCAGTTTAGATTGCCCAGCGGGGCTGTGAAATGTATCTGGAGTACCAGCCTATTTTCACTCGTGATAAGACTTTCCCAAACTAATTCCCGTACCAGGTATTAATTTAGAAGCAGCATCGTTGGTAAAATTATAACGTGTAAATATAGAATTCAGTCTCATCAAGAACACTGGTTCATTCTTCATATAAATATATATACTAATTAAAATCGCTTTTGAAATGGGAATTAGTAGACAGGGCAACCATCAACAACTATACCCTTGGCTGTGGGGCATGTAGCCAAATCACAGTGTTCACCATTTGTTCCCCACCAGGATATGCTCTTCTCGTAAGTGGTCAAAGAAAAGTACAAAAGTACCCCCATGAAAGCCACTCCAGCATCTAGGGCAGCAGAAAGAACGTAATTGTACCTCTGCCACCACTGCTTTCTGTACCTGAAAACAAAGTAGTTGAAAATAGTTCCAACCACAATCCAGCAATTGAAGTTCACAGTTGTAGCTGGTGGCATTGCAGCTGTTGCTCCCAAAAGTACTGGGAGGTTGATCAGTTTGATCCACTTTTGACTTGGGAAAGCTTTGTGCAGCAACCAGACCAATAGAGGTCCCAATGCACCTATGAGGAAAAACCAGTTGAGTGCTTTGTAGTTTCCGAGAGAGCCAAAGATTCGTTTTGGTCCGACAAGGCCCCAAATCACAGATGCATCAAAGAAGACACGGTCCCCAGGACAAGTCCAAGGACTGTTGGGAGGGAGTAATTGATCTTGACATATGTTTTCAATGCTAGACAGCAGCCACCATGCAACTCCTATATTGACTGTTCCAGCTATTATTGTTCCTATGCACTTTAATTTTGTGAAGCAAGAAAGGACAGATTAGCATTCAAGTAATGAGTGATGTTGTATGTATTGTCAGAACTGTAAGTTTGGATCATGCAATTAACATGATCGGTGATCCATATTCTTAGTCCACCACCATAAGCATTTTCTATTTCCAGAGTAAGAGAACACTGATTTCCCGTTAGTCAAGTTATACGAGTACTGTGTCTCATTTTAAATACGGGACCCTTCATAATTTTTTTCTCTTAATTTTGTTTTGATCTGGTCAATTTAATGGCAAGAAAAATAAAAAATAAAATGTTAGAAATTATATATTATAATATGAAATATTGTAATATATAATTTTAATAATTGAATGAAAAATAGTGTTAACCAATTTCTTAGAAAGGTTATGTTGTTTAGGTGTATTCCCTTGATAAGTGATGTATACTTATAGATGAAAAGTTACATCTCTTTAATAAGTAGAAATTGGATTCTATATAAACCCATGAAACCATTGGTATAATATACAGAAAATTAGAGTTAATTTTTACTCTTGAGAAATAGGGTTTCCCCGCTTTGTTTCTCAAATGATTCGTGTGTCAAATTCCGAGTCGTGTCTTGAGAGTACGGAATATATAAAGTTCGCCAAAAGTCCGAAGATTGAAGTGCTTTGACTTCGGATTATAGATTGTTGAATCATGGGAGATAGACGCCTATCAAACTACAAGCACAAGAGTAGGGGCGAAATTCTATCTTTAGGACATTGCATTTATGCAAGCCTCAATCTCCAAGTTTGTCAGTTTTTCTAACTTTATCTCTAATTGTTTATATTAATCTCATACATAATTGATGTTGTGATTTTCTTTATGAATACTTTCATTGAAATTTTTTTATTATTTTCATATTTTCTAATATTGCTCCAACAATCTAAAGATAGAGTTTTTATTTGGAATAATTAGAAAATATGATGTGTTTGTAAGATGCATATGCAGTTTACGGGAAAAGCAAAGGGGAAGGTAAGTATTAACCTTTTCTTGATTCATGCCTTTTGCATAGTATGATTTTAAATATTGGCAGTTATTATGGTAATAAGTCAATGCATTCTGGTAAAGAAAGACTGAGAGACACAAATGAATGGTGTCTGTTTAATACTTGTGTTTCATATACAATCATGTTTGTAACTCTGATTTGGGGTTTTTCGATTATATGTTTTGACATGGTTGTTCATACTCTTTGAATAAATAAGACTAAACATAAATATGTTTTATTTGGTAGTTCATACTGCAGATTAATATCCATCCCTGAGATAAGTTCCTCTTTAAGGAAGGAACTTCATTTGAATTTGATGCATTTGATTGATATATATGCGGCTAAGAACTTGTGCCAAACTGATCAGAAATGGCGTATCAGTTTTATATTTGGTGGATTTAGAGACTGCCAAACAGTTCGGCTATTCATGGGCTTTGGCTCATCATAGACTCGTGTCTGTTGGTGGAAACATACCAGTATGTTTAAATAAAACTATAGAATCTTTATAGTTTGGGTCCGTGATGATAAGGCCAAGGGGAGGACTTATATCATGCTATCATTTAATGACATGTATATGTTATATCGTATCTGTATATTCGAAGAACAATGTGGAGTTGTGTATTACTTCCGTTGTGGAGCATCATGAGCAGTTTGTAAGTCAATACTCGGTCATGTCTTTGGTTTGAAGGATCTGATGCACTTGGATCCTTGCATGAATGTATTTCTCTGAAATACATGGCTGCTTCAATCGTTGTGTTTAATTCATTTATTACTTGAATTATATATGCCACCCTGTGTGGGGTGGGTTGTGACAAGGATAAGGCAAGTTATTTGTCTTCCACATGCGAAAAGATTACAGGAAGGAACTGATAAGTATGCTTGTGGGCACTGCATGTATTTATAAGTATGCATGCATGTTTCTTTCCTGGGTTTGCCTTAAGGCACTCATTTGATTGGATTTGCCTATGGATTTGGTGTTTAATTTTTACGGAACACAATTTCATGAAAAGGCATTTCGTGCTTTTAACCAACACAATCAGTTATGATTGGTGAGGTTTGGTAGTGAACCGAGGAACATACATAAGTCTCCATTTGAATGGATGTATCCATTGCGAAGCAGTATTCTGCTTTCGCTGACAAGATAAACATGAACATTTCATACACATAAATACTTGAATTTGTGCAAGAATATTTGAGAAGCATATAATGCTTGCATTTGTCCAGGCTGTTGGTCATGAGAAAAATACAACACTAGTAAAATCTAATGGGCATGAGGGCCTGGAGGTTTTAGTGTATTTCCTCTTCAACCAAATTGTGTGTGTTTGGGGTTAAAAACCAAACGAAATGGAACCTAACCCACTCCTATCATTAAATGATAGGCACTAGAATGTGGTATAAAAGTTAGACACATACATGTTTGCAAAATTTGGAAGATTAAGTCTTCAAGCATGTCCTTATTTGAGATACTGGAAGATTAAGTCTTCAAATTATCTTGCAAAATAAGAGACATTGTCTAACTACATGCAGGTTGCAACTAGTCAGAGTTGCAAGTTCAAAGAAAGTGTACATACACTTGCATACCGGCCAAAAGAAGTGCGTTCAAATTTGTCAATGAATGAGTTTGTTATATCATGGATGGACATGGCAAGAAAGATTTTGTGATAAGAAAAAGAATAATCAGACCGTTGAGCTTGAACTCATTATGGATGAATTGCTTTCATCTTAGAAAAATGACGGTTGAATTGATAAGCAGAGGAGACTAAGGTCTAAAGAGGTGCTTATCTTAAAAGACTAGTGAGGCTTTAAGGCCTAAGAAGTTAGAATAGCTTCATATGTTTCTACTGATCTCATGCATTTCCGCAATCACAATTGTGAGAAAATTGTGGGGGTAACTTAAAATATCATTAAGATATAATGATATTTACTTAACAAGAAGTATTTGCTACCTAAACGTGATAATATGTAATTTTAAGGTATGGAAAGCATTAGAGATCTTTCTTTAAATACCTTAAATGTGGGGGAACATGCCCAAGTGTCAGCAAATTACTTATTAGTAAGTCTGAACATATGTTTTGAGGACTTAATATTGGAAAACAATTACTCTCGTATGAAATATAATTTCATAAGATGGATTGTGCACATCATTAAAGATATAGTCAACCTAGTAGTGGATCCAATTATTAAAGGTTTGACTAGAGACTAAGTTGATCATCGAGGGGAATGAGGCTAAAGCCAACATAACTAATGAATCAGCCGGGCGGAAACCTAACATAGTTGATTGGAGATCCCATGGTCTAAGTTCAATAAGCAAACTAGTTGGACATGATTCAAAGAAGTTAACACACTATATACCTCATTCCTATGATGGAAGAAGTGTGTTGTCTGCAGAAGTTTTAGGGTGTATATTTATACTTAATGACAGTGATATCTTATAAATAAGAGGAATAGAGCAGACTATTCTTAATCAGTGGTCACCTATGTGAGAGTAGAAATGGGTCGCTTCTATGAGAATGAGATGGCTAAATTCTCTAAAGCTCTCATGAATCTGGAATTTGTTTAGGACCAAAATGAACACAACCGTATGAACCGTAATATATTAGGATTAGTGATGTGTGTTGGTTATTGTCTCGGTTTACTGCTGCGGTGAACAGTTCAAGATTTTCTACATCCACTGCGTCACCAAGTAAACCCGATAAGTATTCACTAGGGTAGGTTCAAGTCCAAAAGACACCTCTCCCGATGCATCTCTTGTCCGCCTGTACTCTCAAATTCTTCCTAATTTTTCATTCATGTGGGGGATTGTTAGAAATTATATATTATAATATGAAATATTTTAATATATAATTTTAATAATTGAATGAAAAATAGTGTTAACCAATTTCTTAGAAAGGTTATGTTGTTTAGGTGTATTCCCTTGATAAGTGATGTATACGTATAGATGAAAAGTTACATCTCTTTAATAAGTAGAAATTGGATTCTATATAAACCCATGAAACCATTGGTATAATATATAGAAAATTAGAGTTAATTTTTACTCTTGAGAAATAGGGTTTCCCCACTTTGTTTCTCAAATGATTCGTGTGTCAAATTCCGAGTCGTGTCTTGAGAGTACGGAATATATAAAGTTTGCCAGAGTCCGAAGATTAAAGTGCTTTGACTTCGGATTATAGATTGTTGAATCCTGGGAGATAGACGCCTATTGAACTACAAGCACAAGAGTAGGGGCGAAATTCTATCTTTAGGACATTGCATTTATGCAAGCCTCAATCTCCAAGTTTGTCAGTTTTTCTAACTTTATCTCTAATTGTTTATATTAATCTCATACATAATTGATGTTGTGATTTTCTTTATGAATAGTTTCATTGAAATTCTTTTATTATTTTCATATTTTCTAATATTGCTCCAAAATAAAAAACTGCATATGAATGAAGTGAAGAAATGGTGTGCATAAATAATTTCCCTTTAAGAAATGCTCCTCATCTTGAGGGATTATTTTCAACTGATAGCAGCATGATACACATTGAAATTATCTGATTATATTTAATTAGTATGGATATGATATTTTTTTTATGATAGATTGTGGATGCGGTCCCTAACTATGAATATTCTTTGACTAAAACCTTGTTGGTTTTCAATTTTTGATCGAAGTCCCTGAAATTAATGTGATAATTTATTTCTATGTCTGTTACTATATTTTTAAAATAAAAAATTGAAATTTATAGTTATTTATATTAATGAGATTTTAAATAAAAAACCATAATTTGTGGGACTAAAAATATTAAAATATAAATATACTATTGTGTGTGTGTGTGTGTGTGTGTATAAACATGGGTATATTCATCAAAATTAACCAAAATATTATTGTACCAAAACATGGGTACATTCTTCAAATTCACAAAAAAAAAAACAAAAGATATTAGGCTTAATAACATTAGTAAATTTCTTTGATTAAACTTGATAGGGATACATTCTCAAATCAAAGAAAAAAGAATGTACCCATATCAGTTTAAAAATGAACTAGAAAAAAAATTGAACATATTTTATATAAAAAAAATGGTACATTTCACATATAACAATTTGGTATATTTAAGAATGAGTATATTTTAAGATTAAAAGTTTAAAAAAAAATTACATGAATGGGTACATATAAGATTAAAAAATTGAAAACATTTTTTAAAAAAGATAGTGGGTGCAAACTTATTCTAATTTATTTATTTATTTTGGAAATCTTTTGAATTGAAAATTAGTTAGGAGTTTAATAAAGGTGTGAGTATTAATATTCTAAATCAATTCTTAATTTTTATTTAAAAAAATTATGTAACAAACATGTAAATTCATTATTACATTAATCTTATGGACTTGGATCAAAATATGAAAACTAATAAGATTTCAGTCAATAAACATTAGTAATTAGAGACTGGATACTAATTTTCCCTTTTTTATCCTACAATTAGAAAAAAAATGGTAAGTCAAGAAGATGTACCTGGACTATGAACATGGATATAGGTGGGATCTTCATGTAATGACCTAGCTTAAAATCATTGAGAAAGGAAATTGCCTGCGACATGCTTATATATCCATATGTTTTGAAACACACATTGGCTATTGGCTTGCCAGGTAATATCAATCCCATAATGTATTCTGTGATGATGTTTAGTCCTGGAGACTGCCATATAGAAAGAATAAAAATTTTGAGATGGTTCGAATAGACTTCAGATTTAAAAAAATCCGAAGGCTACTAAATCACACATGAAAACAATTGTTTGCACCATCTCAACTATAGTTACCATCTAGGGTACAACCTCTCTAATAGAGACGGAACCTATTTGTATGAGACCTAGCCATGCATTGACCCACCTTCATAACTAGGTCTCACCTTTGTTAGAGAGATTGTACACGGTAAAGGGTCATATGAGAGAGTACATATATGATATAGCTAAAACAAATCTAAAACAAGTCAGATGGCTAGTGGGTTGAAAGCTTACCTGATTTGTTGTGGCAGTTATAATGCTTATAGGAAGAGTGAAAACTAATGCAAGTCCAGCTGCAAAAATAAGTCCCCACCATGGCATTTGGATTTGATCTTTCATGAATATGCACATCACTAGAGAGAGTACCAGGGACACCAAAAGCATAAGATGAAACCACCAGTTAGGTATGTCCTTGTATTTCCTCATTAATCTGGTGTGTATGTCCACCTTTACACTCTGTGATGCCCTTCGGTATTGTTTATATATCTCTCTGTTGGAACAACAACAGCTGTATATATTAATTCATTCATTTCCAATAATAAGCCTCGCCATGTATTAAAGAGATGATATACAAGATAACCAGTTGCAATGATACAAATAGCAATACTCAATTGTTTACCTTCCGTTGAATAGGGCAACGTGCGTGAGGGTCGAGACAACAGACGCAAAACCGATGCCATATGTCAAAGAAAAGAACACACTCAAGTTTATGCGTCCTTGTCTTTCATAGGCAGGCATGTCAATCTCAAACTTGTTATTCACAAGGGCGGAGACATTATATATTTGGCCACCGGCGTCAAACAAATGTGAAGAGAAGATTGCAAAGTTCTTGGCATTGTACAAATTGACACCCCAATAGGCAATTGGCAGTAACATGTACATAACAAGAACATAGCCAGCAGCAACATTGACAATGGCAAAGAAAGGGCTGATGAGAGGGCTGTAGAGGTAGGAGGCTATGACCGTCCAATCAAGTGAAAAGGCTCCAATGCCAAGTCCTCCCATGCCTGACCCTATTTGTTGGGCAGTGACTGACTTAGGGTATATCCAACAAACCCATGAAATTGTTGACAAGGTTGGGAAAAGATAGCCGGGGACGACAAACCAAGCGAAGCTGCATATGAGTGCTATAAAAAAGAACTTCCCTCTTGACATTCGATTGTTGTCTTTCTCATGTAGAGCCCTTCATATCAAGGAAAATGAAAAATGAAAAATTAGAGACATTGTTACTTATTAATTTCTTGTTCAAAAACTAAAATAAAATACATGCATGCATGGATAGTTGATAATTGGTGTTTTAATGAGTCATTTTCAAGGCATGGGGGCATCAAGAATAACACTTTTAATGCCCTTAACATTATATCCGAGACCCATTTTATATGATGACCAACAATGTAGCCTTGTCTAAGAGCAACTCCACCCATGGAGCCCTCTCCCCTGGCAATCCACTATTCAATCCACCATATTGAACAGTAACTGCCTTAGATGAATAGTAACTACCATTAATGAACAGTAATTGCCATTTACATCTCCACCCTTGGAACCCTCCCCCTGGCAATAAGCAATTAAAATAATAGTTTTTTTTGTTTGTTTAAATAATAAAAAATTACAAAAGCTCTCTCTCTCTCTCTCTCTCTCTCTCTCTCTCTCTCTGACACAAAAAAAATAAAAAATTGCAAAGCCCTCGGGCCACAGGCCCGTCGACTCCCCACCCCACCTTCGCTAGGGCTCCCACCGTCGCTCGGCCTCCACACGGCTGGACCTCTCTCCACCGGCCCTCGAGCCCTTTGTCCTCGCCTGTCGCCCAAGCAACCAGCCTCCGCTGGAGTTGCTCTAAAGCAGCATTACTCAAATTAATAGTAGCCATCTTATTGTTTGGTGGAAAACGACACACAAATTTTTCAAACATAGAACACCTATGCATATAAGAGTCCTATAACAACTCAAGACTACTACATACTACGTACAACTCAGATACATCACAAGATTAAACCCTACTTATCAACATTGAGTACTGTTAGAAATTAGAATGAGTCGCAAGTTGGCGCAGATGCCATAAAGGATAATGCTAGGGGAATCAAAATTTTAAACTAAATTTATAAAATTATGTGTCATCAATAGCAAATAAGCACATTAATCAACATTTAAGTAATAATTCAATGATCAATCACCACATCATTTGGTTTAAAAGTTTTAGTTTCCCTAGCATTACCCCACCATCAAACCATCACAAGTGGCTACTTTTAAGCACTCATGCATGCATAAGACCAAATTCTCTGCACTCAAAATGGGTTTAGTCTCGCTGAAGCCCCAATAAATGAATGACATGTATTTATAAACTTAACTTTTCTAACTTCATTGTCATAAATTTAATATGTCAAACAATTATTAAGACTATAGAGAAGTCACACCTATTTTGAGTAGGGCTAAGTTGGGCCGATGAAATGTATATGCAATAGTGACACTAGTGTTGAAATATTAATGTTAAAGTTGTTGTATTAATATTAATATAAATTACCAAGACAAATGATTGGTGTAGAAGAGGCCACATGCTTTACTAGGAAGGAGAGGGAATCTCCGCCAAGTCAAGTCAAGGAGCGTGTGTTGAAAATGGGGGTGTGCTATCCCCTTGTTTTTTTTTTCTTTCACACTGCTTATTAGCTTGTTAATTTTTATGTTTTGATCTTTATCAATATTTTGATTTTTTTCAATTTATCTGATTCAACGGTCAAAATTTAAAAAACGTATGAAAAAAAATAAAAAAGAGTCTATGATCACACGCCTTAAAAATATCTTCAACGACGTGCTTTGTGAGCGTAGAATTGTGAAAGTGTGGAGTTTGACTAACATTTTACATTTTGTCTTCTTCTGTTTCTTGCCAAAATTCCAACAATTAGGTGATAGTATTCTGGATCTACCGAAAAATCTCTCTGGCTCTAAATTACCTGAACAAGGAGACTTGAACGAGACTACTCGGCCACCACATCTCCGCCGGATCCACCACGTACCTTCGGAGAATACCAGCCCACCCATACCCTAATACCTGCAGCCCTTAATTACCATTAATCAGCACTCAGCAGCAGATCAACCCCTAATAAATACATTAATCAATTGTTACCTGCGTGGTTATAACAAGTATCCAACTGGCCAAGAACGAGATCTTTCTATGATAAAACGCTTTTATTATATCCACAATGCTAATCGCATAAGCCGTTCCACTTCCGAATCCGGAGCCAGCATTGGCAAATATGGATATCAGCACGTGCTCCTTCATGTTAAACGGACCAGGGTTCAGCGAGAACTCCTTCGACCCTATCTGAAACTTCCGCTTCGGCAGCGCCCTCGCCATGAATCGTCCGATGGGGAGCGTCGCCACCTGTACGGAGATCATCGAGATGATGAGGGGCTCCGTGCGGTAGGAGAAGAAAGTGTTGAGGAATGAGAGGAGGGCGCAGGAGGCGAGGCCTAGCGTCCACATTCGGAAGGTCCATACTGGAAGGGTGGGATCGTCGTCGTTTGAGACAGTTAAACGGACTTCTTCGACCGGAGAAACGTCGTTTTCGTCGTGTTTTGTGGCCGGCTCTATCTCAAGAGTGGTGGACATGGCGGCAATGGCACTGGGAGAGAGAGAGAGAGAGAGAGAGAGAGTGAAAGGACTAAAAGAGTGAGAGTGTAAAAAGAGGTTTTTGAGGGATTTTGTTTGTTTGTTTTCAAATACTTTAAAGTCGTTTTAATGTGTGATTAAAAGTCGTCGGAATTGACGAGATAATCTTTTCATGCAAATACTCCCTATGAGTTTTCGTATAAAAAAAAAAGCAAGAGAAAATTAGATAAAAGGAACTTTTGCAATTAAATTTTCTATTTCTCTATAGTCTTCAAAATTTTCTCTATTGTGATCATTTAGGTAGATGGCACAGCTACCATATGTTCAAAAAAAAATCAACCTTTGTATTTAATTGGGCAAGATTTAAATTTTCTATTTCTCTATAGTCTTCAAAAATTTTCTCTCTTGTAATCATTTAGGTAGATGGCACTGCTACCATACGTCGAAAAAAAAAAATCAAACTTTGTATTTAATTGGGTATTTGAGATATTTTAACGGATTTGCTTTGTAGAGATTTCTCATATAAAATTTTAATTCAATTCTCTCAAAAACTCATGGAGAGAGGTAATATTTGTAAATACTTAAAATACACTACAAAATATCTCCAATTCCCTCTAATTCCTCAACTTTTTCAAATTCTTTAAAATCAATTTCTAATTGAATACACCTATAAAGTTATAATTTTTTTTTAATCATAATTGAATACACTTTGATTTATAAGGATTTTAATAAGAAATCCAGATTGCATATACCTTGAATTTTAGAGAATCACTTAAAATACTAATTGAATACCCCTATATTTATAAAAAGAATTAAATTCCTCAAAATTCCAATTAAATACAACCCCAAAATTCATTTCTGGTTGATATTTGTAAGATTCATTAATTTTATTTTCCAGCTGATACGTAAGGAGATATTGGATATCAGAAAAAGTTTTCTTGCGGGACTTCTTCTAGCTATTTTTGTATTTGGACTATTGAGCCTTGCAACAAATATTTTGACCAGAAGATGTGGTCTTAATTGTGGCCGGGTGCGATAAGATCATACCGCAATCAGTGGATCTCAAAAATGAATATTTATTTATGTTGCTGTTGAACCTTTTAACCAAACTTGTGGCTGCTGTATCATTTGAACTTGCATTATCAACTGTGAGTGTGCATAACTTTTTTATACCTGTTGACCTTAAAAATTATCAAGCCTATGTGGGGCTCAAGCCGAGTAACTAATGAGCTAATTACGTCATTCGGTTGTATGCGGGTGTGCCAACTCGTCGACCGAGACTTGAATAGATAACCAGTCGACCTCGACGTAGTGCTATTTATCCAAACTGAAGATGTCACTAGTGGCCTTCACAGTGCTGTTTATCCAAACTGAAGATGTGTCGGCGAAGAAGATAATAAAAATCTCAAGATGTTTGAGAGGTTTCGCGTAGAGCGAGGGTTTGCACAGGACAGTTTTGTGTGTTGAATTAGAGGAGCTTTTGCATGTTGCACATCGTCTTATATTTATAGCAGGGAGGTCTCCTTCATACTCTTTAGCTGTGACCTGCCAATACGTTTTCCAAATTGCACCCGTCTCTCTATGATGCTATCGGAATATTCTTGATATACCACCAGTGACCAAACCAAATCCCTTTTGATCTCCTTGTGAACTTAAATTTCTTGATAGAAATTCAACGCTTATGTCGAGCCCAATAACGTGGCCTTCCAATAATATTAAAACAACTCATCCAACCATGATATCTAATTCCACACGCTTCAAAATGCAATGCTAATTGCAAGCAGATTGCAATATCACCTCACTTGTCATTATCACATCACATTATTTTTACTTCATCATTATCCCATACATGCATGAAGATCATGCATCCTAACAATTCTGATCAAACCCATGCTGCTCCAACCCGATGACAAGAATCCCAATCCCATTCGAACTACACCGCTTGCTTGAGGATATAATCTACATCCTATCTATCCTGCTTAAGAATATGATAATTCATATTAAAAGATAATTATTATGATAAAAATCATAATATTATCATTTAACAATAACAAAATCATCTTCATTTTTTCATCCAAAGGTTGGGAGCTATGCTCACTCAATGACCTTAATTACACGGGCCGATGATGTAATTTTTGGGTCCAAACAATACCCCAATCCAGTAAACATGTTTCTACAGCTTGTGCAATTACCTCATCACGAGTGGGAACCACTTGAAAATTTATGAATCTTTTTTGTAACACCCAATCTTTGTCAATGAAATGTGCAGTAAGACACATATATCCAAGATTCTAAATAGAAGTCCACAAGTCAGTTGTGAGACTCACTCGCGAATTTGAAGATTCAACATCTCCTTCAGTTTTTTTCTTTCCTCTGCATACAATTGGACACAATCTTTTGTAGTTGTTGTACAATAGTTTAAATCGAAGCCTTCCTTCTCCACAAAGCTAAATGGTAATTCATCAACAATAATCATTCTAGCAAAGAGTTTTCGGCAATGCTCTTGGTCAAATTTCCAATTAGAAAGAGACTCTGCTGTTGTAAAAGACAAGAGTTGTTGTTTCTTGTCCCCTTTATAAGGGTACTTCTTACACTTCTTTGTATGCCTTTTAGTGTAGTGGTTCCATTGGTGCTAGAACATGCAAATATTTTCTTACAATAGGTGCATTAATTGTGCCTTAGCAATCCTACTTCCATCCGCATTTAGAAATCCTTCATAATGTGCCCAAACTTTAGACTTGGGTTCATTTACTCTTTTGCGTTTAGATGGTATCTAAGGTTTAATTGTAGCGTTTTGAGGCTCTACAAGAGCAGCTGGCAAAGGCTCTCTTGGAGTGGTTGTCTGATTATGTTCTACCATATATGACAATCAAATGGACATGAACAATTAATACATGAAACAAAATAAAAATATTAACATATGACAACAAAAATAGTTGATAGGAAGTAACATAAATATATAAGACATAAAGACGTCAAAATTTTAATTAAGTTTGTATGATCATACATGAGGAACTAATTAATTGAGATTTTATCAGATATGTATGCATGATTACCTAGAATACTTCTTTTCTTTTATTTTTTTAATAATTCTTTCTTCACTTTCATGCGATATGATTCGAAAGAGCTCCCTAATCAAACTTGCAGGGTGCGTTTGTTGCGCCGGACTGTCTCGGACTGGACTAGCTACCGGGACTAAGCTGGACTAGCTTAGACTGGACTAAGCTGGACTAACTTAGTGAAGCGTTTGGTGTAATGTCGGACTAAGAAGCAGGATAAGAAAAACAGTATTGTTCACCAGATTTGTGTTTGCTTAGACTAGGACTACAAATTTTTGCCATTGTGTAATAGAGTAATGCTACAAATCTCATTATATGGGTTAATTGGAGCATATTTTTGCCATGTATATTATGAATCTTAAAAAAAAATTGACAATTGTTTTGTTTCTATTACCTGCTAATAGAATTGGGTTTAATTTGCAAATGTAGCTTGGTTTAAACTCTATCACCCAACAGAAGAAAAATAATAGTGCCCAATGCATGCAACTTCAACAAATACAAGTACATAAGAAGATCTCCATAATTTAGAAAATCCTAGTTAACATTAGTTAACATTAGCCAAAATAGATCTCCATAATTTACAAAATGGCTAGTTAACATAAGCCAAAATACTAGTGCAAAGCTAAGTTATAAGCCATAACATAAGATTGTATGATTAATAAAATACATCCATGCTAACATTAATAAAATACATCCATGTTAACATTAGCCAAAATCCTCATCCGCTTGCGTTGTCGCTTAAAAGCCTTTGGACGAACACTTTCTTGAGTTCCGGTTTGATTGCCCTGAACACTCCCACATTTTTTTGTTTATCCAAAATAAGAGACAATGCATCAATTTGATCCATAGGAGAGAGACCCATTGCTTCAAGTTCATTAGCTATGTCAGTATGATCTGCAGTACCTTGAACTAAAGCTTCAGTTACCATTTGCATCCTCTTCCCACTTTCAACATAAAAATCTTTCAGTCCACTGATAATTGCCTCGGTTCCATCACTTGAACTTCCCACAGCTCTTTTCCTCTTTCTTTGGCTATTTTCAGATGGGGTGCTTTGTTGGCTTTGTTGGTTCATTGAAGAAACAAAATTTTCACCTCCAATATCACTTTCACCAACATGATCATGACTTTGTTCCTCCACCATTTGAGCAGGGGTTTCGGCTACATTACCCGTAGCCCGATCTTTTCCAAATATATATGCAAATCTATCAAACAGTGGAAAAGGTTTGCTTCTCCATCCATCGACTTCTTTATTTCTCTAAGATTATATCAACATAGCAAAACTAAAATTTAGCATGCGTAACATATATAGCAGCAATAATATAACTAATGTATAAATAAAATAGGATATGAACCTGCACATAAGTTTGCCATGAGTCATCACTGTCAACTTCAACGCACTTTTTGACATCATTCCATGCAAATCCACTTGTGTTTATCATGTCAACGACCATACTATATGTTTTTTTCCATTTCTTCAACTTGGACTCAATATGTGGATTTGCCTTTATATTTGAATGAGGACATAAAACATTGACAGCTTTTGCTATTTCAACCAAAGTACCTTGTTTGAAAGCACCGGTGTCACACCGTTGCTTCCGAGCAACAAAATCCTCAAGAACTCCTAGTAATACTTGTTCCTCAAATGCTTCCCATTTACGCCTTCTTCCTTTTGGCTCTTGAGTAGCATTCAAAATATTTTCGTTATCCATACCTAAACAAAAAATATTTTAATGAAGGAAAATACCATACAAATAATCAATTTGCATAATATCCAATCAACTTGCATAATATCCAATCAACTTGCATAATATCCAATTAATTTGCATACCATCCAATCATTGTGCTAATATATAACAAATGCATGATAAAAAGGAATACTAAAATAAAATGTTATCATTAACACATATAGCTAGTTCGGTTGCTGGTTCCTAATTGCTCTCCACTCGTTATACATTTCCTGAGCCATGTCATTCCTCTTTGCAGTCCACTGGTCAGATGTTTGAACACTACCAACATATTCACCTTCTTCTGTATTTTGTCCATCTTCTATTATTGGCAAATTCTCCATTGGATCTACAGACATCTCTTGCCTAATAAGATTGTGTAGTAGGCAACAAGCGGTAATTA